>NW_009920110.1:0-51593 GCF_000696875.1 Nestor notabilis | reverse complement strand
TATATATATAATGATTAATAGACTTGGAAAGTTCCATAGTTTTGGAAATAAAAATATTCTTAAAAATCTGTTACTTCCAAATCTTTAGCATTTCACCTTCTACAGGACAGTTTTATACTTAACACTTTAAATGCAGAGTGTCAATAAAAATCTTGCAAAAGCAGATCACACATGTAACAACAACAACAACAAAAAAAAACCAACAACCAAACAAGAAAACCCAGATGAACAAACAGGGGAAAAAAAAAGAAGTCTGGGAAATACATGGCTGAGTAGCAGTACCACAGAGAAGGTTCTGATAACTAGATTGAGCTATACATTGTAGAAACTGTCCCTGCTCTGTTGACTTCGGTGAGTTGGAGGAGAATCCCCTGCTGGATTACTCTAACAAGTTTTAGTCAAATAAAGACACACATAAAATTAGACCAAGCAGACTATGACAAGAAAATTAATAAGCTTAGAGACTGCAATCTGTGAGGAAGGGCTGGCCTTAGGGAGAGGAAAAGGGCAAAGATATATGGGAACAGTATTCAAGTGTTTGAAGTGATATTACAAAAAAAATGAACAACTACAAGGTTTGCAAATCTAAAGGAGTAGAGAAGTAACTGGCTTACCTTTCAATAAAGGAGACTTGGGTTAGGTATTGGGAACCCACCCACAGTGTAAACTGTTAAATTCATCTAGCATAAGGAAAACACATAAACCAGGGAAAATGGTGAACTGCGAGCAAGTAAGGTTCTGAAAAACAGATACTATTCTTGACACTCATCCATGTAACTACTGCCCATCAGACTCGAAACTAAAGATTCCTATATGCCTTTCTTGATACTGACACCAGCCACACACTTTTAATGTTCTAAGGCCCAAGTATGGTTACTGAGAGTTATGGTAAGAAAGTTGGAAGAGCTGAGGTGGGGGAGGGGGATGAACATACATTATAAAAAAGAGAGAAGTGTGTATTCCCTACATTAAGGAAATTGCATTCCTAGCTGAGTAGTAGCAGAAAATATAGTTTCTTCTGGTCTGACATTGGAACCTAAGTTTTGTCTCCAATATATTGGAGAGAAATATACTGCAATCTATTACATTTTCCAACACATCTTATACCTTTGCTCTCTTCAAATAGAATCAATGAGCCATAGCCATTTTTATTCTTTATCATGCTGCTCTTCACAGGGACTGCTATTCTCTTTTCAATTTCAGTGGCCAAATAGACTTCATGTTAAATCTGATTGAAAACCCCACAAAACTGTAACTTTACAAACATATATATTATTATTATGAACATATGTGTGTGTATCTATATTCTATGGTTATGCTGAGAGCAAGTTTCACTTATGAACTCTAACTTAAAACAGAATAACAGTTTTAATGACAAATGATAAGCAGCAGAGTGTTTCCTCCAGAGATACACACACTTCTCGCACCAATAGAGAATAAGAAGTCACAAAATAAGTCAGTTCTTCCATCACAGCCACAGGCTTTGCACTTGAAAATGATGAATGCACGTACCAAAATAATTAGGCTAAGTACCGGGCAAAAAAGAAATCATGGAAGTACTAGTTTAACAAAAGTTTGCACCTTGTTATAGGTTTTGCAGTACTTCTGTAGAACCCAGTAACAGCTTAGTAGAACTGTTTGTTTCATCCAAAGCTAGTCTGTAATTCTTCATTAAAAGACAAACATTAAGAAGTTTTAAGGTCTCTACAACTGTAACTACTGCTTATTTCTATTCTTCTTTATTTCCACATTCTTAAAGTTTAAAACACTGTATTGTTTCTGTAGACATTAATTTCTAATGAATGATGGATGTGTGTGTATTTGACCAAAAAAAAAAAAAATATAAAAGAAAATCGAATCTAAAGAGCAAGATTATTCTTAGTCCTCTGTGGCTGTCCAAGGAGATTAAGAGGATTTATTCAGAAGAAAAGCACAGCTGTAGCTCCAGTCCCAGCTGAGCCAGGGAAGCCAGGGAGCCCAGAACAAAGTGCACCATTGCCCTCATACAAGTCTACCAGGGGTATGTGCCCTTCCAACTTCTGATATAACGTCTGCATTTTTCTAAGCTTTAAGTAGCAAGACTGCTATTTGATGGCTAAGGGCACTACACAGCTTCAAAACTAACACTAAATTGCAATGTTGTGCAATATTTCCTTCATTGAGTATTAGGGAATTTTTATCTCCCAAGTCATTAGTTGTGAAGGACAATGAAGGAGGAGTTGCACACCTGAGCCCAGGATAACAAAACCACAACACCCTTCACTGGTGTGCACAATGAGACTTTCAATCTTCTGATATGTTGTTAGTTTTAAAATAGTTTATTATTTTCCTAAGATGGTCCAAAATCTTAATAGACAGTTCTGGGAAAACAACAACAACCCACCCCCCACCGCCCAAGAATATGAAATATCACAGTTAAATTACTAAGAAGAATGGCAAATGAACTATAATGAATCTGATTCCATTAACATTGAATGTCAGATTACTGATCATCCTTTCAAGGATAAATCTACATGTTTGGGTTACAGAGAATAATATATTGCATCTGGAATGTCAAAGAGTTCTTCAAGGAAAAAGCAGATCAGATCTGAAAGTGATTTTCCAGTCCAAGCGGAAAATAAGCACTTTTTAGGCTCTTAAAACATGAAAGAGTGCAACTTGCTCAAAATAGACAATGAACTAGTACAAATTAATATCCCAGCCTGAGTTGTCAGATCTTGTATGAATTAGTATATTTCATAATACATTATCATTCTTGCTTCTTTTTGCTGTGAATGTGCCACATCTCTGGAGGTTTTTAGACAGTTACATGCACTTTGCCACTAGGAAAGACCTTTTTATTGGATTCTGAAACCCCACATGCATATGCATATCATGTGTTTAGCAACATCCCTGACATTCTCATTGCAAAGTCTACTTTTATTTTCTTAATTTGAACTAGAAGTCTTCTCTTTCATTCTTCACAACCTGTACTTTTTCACTAGCAAAAACATTGTCATATATAATTAAACAGCCAAAATTAAGAATTCTTAGGCTGTTTCTGTTAGATGGTCTCCATCTCAGAACTACTGACAACTCTTCAGTACAATGTAGACAGTCAACCTCACTCATCTTCTTGACAAGAACCGGGAAAAAAGATATGCTTTCTTTTAGCCCTTTGTTCTGATACCTCTTCTAGCAAAGCAAGTTTTAACTGTTTATTATACACAAGGTATAAGATTGCTAAGAACTTGTTCATCATGTAAATCCAGTTTTGTGTGCAGGATTGAAACAATTTTGTCATAAATTATGTCAATGCAAACAAATGAGGAATTCTTAAAATCCAGTATAAAATGACTTCTCCCAGCTGACCAATCACATGTAACACGAAACTGATAATATCATTAAATGTATTTAAAATACTTCTGAAATGACATCTTTATCTACTTTTTTCTTGGCAATTACAATATAAGAGGATACACACTTCCAGATAACAACTCAGCTGAAAATGACAAAGACATAATCTGTTTGTAGCTTAAGTACAAAGTTTTGCACTAACCAAACCAATATAGCAAATTTAAACAGAAATTAAAATGCCTGCATAAGACTTGCTGTAATTAAATCCTTTTTAAGCAGATTTAAATTTAATTAGAGCAGTCTAAGCATGTAAACAAACTTTCTGACATATTGAAGAACCACATCTAAGTTTGTATATGTCATTAGAGAGACTTAAGTTTTCATCTTCAGAAGTAGTAAACAGTAGAATAAATTCCCTGTAAACATCAGGTAAAGATGCAAATTCTTGGAGCACTTCTTGTTCACACATACAAAGCTGTAACACCATGAATTATTTCTCCTCCCTTCCTCAGCTCTATCATCAATACACTATGCAGCCTTGCTTCTTAGTTGCTAGCTTTGCTTCCTTTTCACCAGTTTCTCTGCCACAATAACCAAACTTGTTTCCCTAGATTAAACTTTTGAAAAAATTTCCTTTAAATCCTGAGTTCTGAAAGCCATGTTCCTCTGTATTCGGCATCTCCTGAACTTTGAGACCAGGTGAAGGTTTTTAAACCTTTCTGAGCTAAATTCAGTTGCCTTTGTATCCACCAAGACACCTAGACACCTCACACAAAACCAGAGAATCACACTGAACATTTAGACAGGTCCACTAAACTGAGACAAGATTTACCTGAACAGTCCAACACCAAGCACTGAAGAGAAAAACATTTCTTATCCTACCTCTCCTCAGGGCTCAAAGCACTAGAGGGAACCCATACCAGTGGCTGAAGCCTAAATAGCTCAATCACATACATGTAGACTTCTCTTTTCAAAGATAACACAGATATTACTTCTTTTCTTTCCCATGGGAGATTCGATCCATCTCACTCTCACTTAGTACATATTAACTAAGCAACTAGATTTGAGAGATGTAGAGTCTCATTTTTTCCTCTGCCAGTGAAAATTCAAGCTTATCCCTCCTATTTTCCAGCTAACTGACTACTACCTGTGCCACTCAACCAGTCTCTGGTCCAGTCACTTCTTCAGCTACAGACCCACCAGTTTCACTCACCTCTGATACACAGGGACGCTTTCTTGTCTGAACAAATTTTCTGCTTCGAACACCATTCTTCCTTGTTGAAGGCAGGGTCATGGAAGACAAAGGACCAAAGTCCTCTGAGCTACAGAGCAGAGATGCAGCTCAGAAGAAACCTTAAAAACAGGTGCCCCTGATCTGTCCATTAATAGACCTGTTGGCTCTCGGTGTCTCTGCTTCATAGAGAACAGAGGAAAACGTATTTTTCAGAGCAACACTTGTATTTTTTCCTGTAAATTATCACTAATAAAATAAGAATAATTGGTCCATAAGAGTAGTAGAAGGAAAAAAATCTTTACTTTCTGTGCATGGAAGTTTCTTGTAACATCGTTATTCTTAAAGTTCTTTAAAGTTTCTTTCAGCATTTTTTTTCCCAGAAATATTCAACATCAGTCTAATGGATTCTCACTGATGTCTCTGACTTTAAGAAATAAATAATTGGTCCAAGAATGTTTTTTTCTTAACTTATATATGGTACAGCTTAGCAAATTTAATTGTAGCTTACTCCCTCTTGGAAAACACGTCCCTAGATAATTATACTAGAAACATTTGAAAGCTTTTCAAAGTCTTCTCTGAGCTTTTCTGTATTCTTTCTTCCCATTTCCTATATATGATAGAAATTGCTTTAAGAAGCATTATTTTTTTTCATAGTTTTATGATCAGAATTATCACTTATAATTCTGTGGTTTGTTTTAACATATAATGCAGGCCATCTAACTGCATCCAACCCTTTTTTATTAAACTTTAAATTCCCATTTGGTTATTCTAGAAAGTAAAAAATTCTTAATTTAAAAAGTTAAATCTGACAATGTTTCCCTTTTTGAAATTTAATTACAAGTAACAATGGGGTTTTTCTCATCTTACTTAACCCTGGAAACTTCCCCGTAATGCTAATAATTTCTGTTACCTCTCACTGACTTTTTATTTTCCTACTATAAGCTCGTAGTTTTACTATTTTTACCAGGTATCTTCTTGTAACATTCTAACAAAGCCATATGAAAACGATGCCTATGCTCTGGGGAACAAGTAACTTCAGATTCTCATTATCCTCCTTTCAACTAATATTTACTAGATGAAGAAGAAAGAAATACTAAAATGAAATCCTACTACAATCTAGTTTCAATCATATTTTATTTGTAGACTTAAAGTTTACTAAAGAAGCATAGACTTGCCTCTGCTTAAATTTGACCTTCAAGTGCAAGATTTAATAGGCTGAAGATTAAAGTAAATCACAGGGGTTTGCTCATTCTTTTGCATTATGAAGATCTGCAAGCAAGAACTAAAACATGAAATAAAAAAGGAAGTCAAAGTTTGTGAAGGCAGATTAAGAAGAAGTATGAGTGTTAGAAAGAGTAAGTTACAAGCTATTCAAAAGGAAAATAATTGTAATATTCTTTTATATATTGCTCATCAGATATATGTGAAATGTAATCTACAAAGAACAGTATTTATTTATTGGCAATCTCATGGAGAGTACAAAAATTCCAAACAGTTTACTTACTTACAATACTATAGCTGTATTTCTAATGAATATATAATAAGCAACATATAATCCACAGTTAATTAAAGCCAAAATAACTGCATAAATTAGAAGGTAACATAGATCTGAATTATAATAAGCAACTGGTTTCAGAAAGTAGATACATAATATTATCATGGTTATACTCACAGATCACTTTCTACTAATATATTTGGAAAAGATCTTCATTAATATTAGAGAAACTCTGTTTGTAATGTACTGTCTCTGTGTGGACAATGGAGATTTTGATGTTCCATCACTTTAAATAAAATACAGACAAATAAACCAAGAATGTTTTGCAGAAAAGAAAAAAAACAAAACAACAACAACAAAACAAAAACAAAACAACACACACACACTCACAAAATCCAACTACAAAATGGCATATTTATCCTTGACCCAAAATAGAATTCCTGACTTTCAAGAAAGTCTTTATAGACTTCGTTTATCAGAACCTAGATTTGGACATTACATATATTTAAACCAAGCTAATATATTCAGACCACAAGGACTTCTCAGGTCAGGGAACAAAAAGGGTATGAAAATCTGCGAACTCTGTGAGATGTTTCAATTGCTTCACAGTATCTGTAAGTAGAGAGCAAGCACACATCTTCCTACTGTAGCTGACTTCACCATTTCTGGCTAAACCTTAATATTGTCCAAACAAGTAAACAATGGGGGTGCCCATTGATAATGGTAGGGGAGAAGGTTCATTTTAGGTCCTATGCAAGTTGTTATTTCATCCATACCGAGTAATCCCCTACATAAAGTGCTGCTGCAACCTCGTCTTATGCCCACTGATTTCTCTCTGCTTATCATCTCCTCAAGAGGCTTATTTGGTCTAAATAATAATCAACAAAAATAATCAACAAGATTGCTCTGTCTGAATGGTAGGGGGGAGGATTTTCAAAGCAGCATGTAACAGAAACTAGCGAGGTCTCCAGGAGCCAGTTCTGTTGTTGGGAATATACAGAGTAGCAAGGTCTGCATATGAAACCTGTCCAAGGCAAAGGCAGGAGCAGTCAATCCCAGTGCTTGAAGATTCTGGCAAAGCAGAAATTGAAATGAAACAGGTGAAGAACTGTTTTTTTAAATGATGCCTGATAAACAAGAAAATAAAAAAATAAGGTGAAAATACGCACTTTCGTGTTTACTTAGCCTCTCATCTGTACTGTTATTTGTATTACACTGTGTGTGTTCACAAAAATATTTACATCGAGAATCTTGCACTAGCAGCTAACTGTAGCAAACATGGACATTTTAGCTTTCCTTTTAAGTGACTTTTGTTTTTACACTCTGTATTAATGAATTTGAAATCAAATGTTAATCAAAGCTTGAAGGGTCAAGAAAGAAATGCCAGAACAAGATAGAAAGTTAAGTTTACAAAAGATGCTGAAGAATGACATCTTCCCTGTTAATTTTCTTTGTGTTTTGGTCTATCATCTTCCATTTGCTCATTCACCCTGTCTGATGGCCCTCGATATTCTCCTCTCCTTATCCAACATGTATTTTTCACATCCTTCTTCATTATGTTTTTCTTATTTAAACTATATATAGCTAAGTTTTTCTGCACAAAACTCCACCTAGGAATACAATTACTTAAATAAAAGAAATTCCACTATCAGAAGAAATATGCCATTTGCATGTACTCCATTTTCTTGGTTTTGTTTAGCCTTCATTTTAAATGTCTCCCTGTCTACAATTTGCCCTTGCTACTTGTAAAGGCAGTAATCTCTCCCTTTCCAAGACTGAATCTCATCTATCAGTGAGTCTAGCAAGGTAAGAATCTAATACTGGTTCTATACAATACTGCTGTGACAATAATTATGGAATGACAGTTAGTAGTATCTTTCTGCTGAATAAAATGGTGATTTAAGATCAATGAACAACTGATTCATGAAATGGTTCTCGTAATTTTTATTAATAATCTTCCAAATAATTAAAACAAAATAAATCATTAAAGGGTGAGAATTATAATCTAATATAAATTAAACCTGTTTCAATTCTAATTTGAGTGCATTGCACTAAAATAATTTGTTAAAAGAATATTACACAGGTTGCACTATCATGCATTCATGTGATGAAATGCCAGAAATAAATTTCCTGTAGAACTCCAAGCCAGGTACTTTGGGCATATAAACACTGATACGATCTTTAATTACACAATTTCATTATTTTCTGTCAAGACCTTTTTTCATTACATTTAGGGAAAGGATGGTACTCATATAACAAAGAGCTGTTTCATATTTTCTTTCCCCCTGTTTATCCAGACTGTGGTCTCACAACTAATTTGTTGCACGCTATTCAAGACCTGCTCTGAAGAAAGAAGTCATATTTTCCTCATCAGCTTTTTTACAGAGCTCATCATGATAGGACTTCAATGCTTCATAAACATGACCAAGTTTACTTTTATAAAATCTCTATGACACATTTGCTCCTAGTTTGCAACAGGGACACTGAAGCACGGGAAACTAAATATCAGTTATGTTAACACTTAAAAAAAGGAAGAGCTACTGCAATTCACGTTGGAATTAGAATACAAGAAATTCCTAACGCTTGCTCTCCAACATTGCCCAAGCCTAGTGTTACCTAAATTCAAGTAGCATTTCTAGTTTGGACCTCGGTGTTTCATGCACACCAGTATTCAGGCAGTTATACAGAGATGGTTCAGTGTAAGCAGATAAATGATAGCTGCCACTCAAGTTTCTTTGAAATGTATAAGCATGAAGCAGCCTCAATTCCTTTACCCAGAGGGGTCTCAGAGTTGTGCAGAATCCTTGGTGCCAAGAGGATGTTGTTCCTAGATACACATATGTTCATGTGTTTCACAGGGCTTTTACTCTGAACTACATGCAGTATGTCCCAGAACTGAGTATTCCTTAGTGGCTGGAACACATATTCTACTTATATATCTTCTGAGAGTAAGGCTGCCCATGTGGTTAGCTAAAACTGAAGAATGGCTGTTATCTATTCTGGAGTACCAGTGTGTCCTGGGTTCAGGACGCTGATACCACCAATGTTTTTAGTTGTTGCTAAGTAATGTTTACTCTGACCAAGGACTTTCTCAGTCTCATGCTTTGCCAGAGAGGAGGGGAAGCCGGGAGGAAGCAGAGGCAGGACACCTGACTCAAACTGGCCAAAGGGGTATTCCATACCACAGCACGTCATGCCCAGTATAGAAACTGGGGGGAGTTACCCGGAAGGCCCAGATCTCTGCTCGGGTCGGGCTGGGTATCGATCGGCAGGTGGTGAGCGGTTGTGTCCTCTCCCCTTGTTATTGTTAGCAGTAGTGGTTTGTATTACACCTTAGTTACAGAACTACTCTTATCTCAACCCATGGGAGTTACATTCCTCCACTTCTCCTCCACACCCCTCCGGGAGCGGGAGGAGAACTGGGGGGGAGTGAGCGAGCAGCTGCGTGGTTCCTGATTGCCGGCTGGGCTTGAACCACGACACAGTGCATGACCAAACATACAAGAGCCACAGAGGCAGAACAAGGAATATGTATCTCTAACAGCATTGTTGGCATACTCTGGACAGGAAAAACTGAGGTTATTGTCCCTTCTAGACTGTAAACTTGCACAAGTATCCTTGTGGCCAAAGATCAGAAAAAACAAAGTAAACACTGTTAGAATTATTTTTAACCCTGTGTTATTCATCCCTTTACAATAAACTATTAATATATGTGTCAGAAGAACAATGGAACCCTGACTGCATGTAAGTCAGTGGAAAAAACCCTCCTATTAACCTTTATGGGGCTAAAATTTTACCATAAGAATTAAAATATTTCACTGTCCAGCAAAAGCATAGAAACTCGACAGCAATTTTTCAGATAAATGTGAATATCTACTAAGTATAAGGGTGACCTAAAAATAGTTCAGGCTAAGTAATAAATCATACGATTTTCATATAGAAAGAAATTAAACAAAATGCTTTTTGAATTAAAAGATTCTATAAATGAATGCAATTTAAAGGGGGCAAATTTTCCCCATTATTGATTTAATTTTAACACGATTTTTACCATAAATACTTCTTCATAACAATCAAACAAAATTATCCACTCTTCATGCCAGTTTAGAACTGCAATAGAATTTTGCAAGGGCATACTCATAGTTAGGTCCCTATAAAGTATATCATTGCTGCTCTCTGCTGGTCAAAGGAATTATTCCTTTATTTAAAACCCAGTCGAAGAAACTCAGAATATTTTGTAGGAAGCACGACAAATATCACATGAATAGGAAGATCTTTTATGGCATTTAAATCACCATCTCAATCATTACACTGATTTGTTTTCATTGATATATCTGTATTCCTGAGACCATCAAAATTAGTAATAAATATTGGAATTATACAAACAACAGTCAACCCTCGTAGGCCATGGCATTCCAATTCATAGATGGTCACATCTAAAGTCACTTTTCTTATAATACTCAAATTTTGAAATCACAAACAAAGCAGTGTCTAAAATTCCTTAGAAATCAACATTGATGAAAATGTAATGCTATGGGGTTCACCAGATGTGACGCGACAGTGCACTGTTAGAACTGAAGACAATTTCACAGATCAAAGACAATGATTCCCATCACCAGTTCATGGCATTCCTCACAGCAAGCAGTATGACAGTATCAATGTGTATTAGAACAATGCAGATCCTGTTTTTTAAACTGTAAAACGTTAGCAGAGGCTGCTGTCTGAAATTACACCAGCACCAAACTGAACTGTAAAAGTCCAGAAATACAGAATTTATAAAGTTGCTAGTGTAAAAAAAAGGAACAACTATCAGATTCATTTTTTATGCATAAAACGTATAACACAGAAAGAGAAAAGTTGGAATGAGAGGAATAAACTGTATAGTGCAGTTGTACAGAAGCCTGTCTGAGAAACAAAACATTTGCACTTGATGGAAGGCAAAGCAAGAAGACTGATGAATGCAATGGTGTAGATGGTTTTGAGGTGCAAGAGTCAAATGTAAAAAAGAGTAAAGAACACATTTAAGGAGTTAAAATGTAAAGCAACATAGTTTCTGTTGTGCCATGACCTCAGTTTAAGGAATCTGCCTCAGCTAAAGTGGCAAAGAGTTTTGTCAGTAGAGAACAGACAAATATAAGTTTCCTATCACTTCCGGTTTCAAGCATTTTTAGTACCTTACTGGACTGCCTAATTTCTATTTGAATTCTGATATAAATAGAGATCTCACTTCTGTAGCTCTGAGCCAGGCAGTCCTTAATTAAGTGGGTTAATAGTTACAACTGGGTAGTTATTTCTTAGTATGAACTGAGGTTTCAAAACTGGCTCCAAAATAAACAACGTCAAATCACCATAGAGTTAAAATAATTTTCTCTTTTCATAAAAAAGTATTTTATAGTACACACAGCTAATTTTAAAATTTGCTCAACTAAAAGATGAAAATTATACTGAATCAGTATATAAATAAGAGTATTTCCACAAATCATATCAAATAATATCTGTACCTAGCAAGAAACACAACTCAGTTTGTTCAATCAAAAAATTCATTTAACAAAGTACAGAAATATTATTTATTTGTTCTGATTGCAAACTCATGTTTTTCTCAATGAAATATATCAGTTCTGTACATGGGCACATTTAGCAATAGTCTGGGATTACAAAAATTGAATTGGCTTTGAGCATAGAATATTAAAAGAAATTTCTAGCTAAAGTATATATTTCCAAATGGTTTAGAGAGCTTTTCTTAAAGTTAATGCACTTCACTTCATTACAACACAAATAAGAAAAGATATTTTGTGGTTTTTGTGACTGTTTCTAAAATTCTACTTTGGATTCCATAGTTTACAAAACATGCTGAAGCAACTGTTCTATATACTGCTATTGAAAAAGAACCCTGTGCTTTTTAGTAAAAACATATATGCATAATATATAAACTTACTTATTCCAAAAACATCATTAATGGCTAAAATTGTAGAAGATTAGAACAAATATAAGATTACATTTTACTTCCTTTTTTCCTTATTTTTCATTTTTATGTTGTCATAGCAAGTTATCAACACACTGATTTAAAATTATTTATTTTTTGTTAAAATTTAATTTCACATCCATATACTTACATTCTTTAATGATAACTCTGAGATTTCAAAACCTAAGCCTCATTAAGTGTCCAAACTTTGTGGCCAATTTCATTTTTCAGTGCAAAGAGCTAGGACTTCAAATCCTAGCAGTAGGATGAAGCACTAGAAAACGAAAAAGCACTAGATCATTCATTACCTTTATCAAAAACACAGAGATTTGTCCTAATCATTTCTATTTAGCAAGAATGCTTTTCTAACTGGTTCCTATGAAATTGCAGATCATTTTCCTTTGGCCCATGTGATGTGGCCAAAAGCCTTTTACTCATCAGCTGAGAAAAAAGAAGATAAACCAAATCAACATGTAAAAACTCATTTGTCACTCAAGCCCTTTACCTCCCTTCTCTGAAAGTTGGTTCTTATAAAGCCTTTTTTTTTGGTGGTTTTGTGGTGGGTGATTGAGATACTGAGAGTGGGATCAAAATCACTTGCTTCACCTCTCTCCCACTGTCTGAATAAAATACGAATTTAGATAGAGGACTCGCGTTTCAGCCTAGGAGAAATTCTAACCAGTTAATTCAGGCTATTACATGAAATCCAGAAAATTTCTGTCTCTACTCCATTCTTTCTGAGTGCATTTCTTTACTGGATTCCCAAATACCAGTGGCAAATCTGCCTCATCTCCACTTCACCAGCCGTTCATCACCGTGGTCAGACACACTGCATCTCCTCTCCACAGCTTTTTTGACTGCTGATTTCTTTATCACCATGTGCTCATTCATGGCAACAGCACAAGAGCAGGCGTCTGGATGTGGCAGAAGTGGTAGACTACGGTATACCAAAAAAAGTACAGTACACATTTTGCCATGTACTTTTTACCTGTTTTACAGTGAAGAAAGCAAGATTTTCTAATGATGTCTCTAAAGATAGACACAAACAATCTGGTACCCATGTCCAAAGAGATGATATCCCTCTCTATGACCTCACAACTGAAAGCAACCAGAGATAGGTTAATTCTGTCACCCCTCTCATCATCAACCTATGCACGAAGTTAACATCCAACTAAAAAACATGTGGTAATATTGCTTTACCAATCTTTACTCCCATGACATTTACCCTTCTACCTTTCAGCTCAAGCTGATAAACCATTTTTTGTCACTGAAGTCTGAGCTCAGCATGAAATGAGAAGAGGCATGAATTGAATTTTGCTCTGTGTTAGACTCAGTGGTTTTAAATGAGTACCCCAGGAGACATAATGAAAGAACTCAAATGCTTTTTCCATTATCATTTTCTGTAATGATTTTTGTCATTACTGATTAGCTCCATCTTATTAAGAAATATGGAAACCATTTCAAATTTCAGTATGGAGAGAATGAAAGTATGCTGAGACCAGAGCAATGTAACTAAAGTAAACTGAAAACAGAAGAAGGAAAGCTTGCTGTCATGCTGTTCAGTGTTATTTATCATATGTGCTCAGGGTGTCTTTGGGATAAAAGCACAAACTTCACAGTGGAAATTCAGTTCCTACAAATATTACAAAAAGTTAAAACTTCCAGGGGGCCTAGCATAAAACATTGAGGAGCTAGGGCTCCAGCAGGGATTCTAGAAACTTTTGAGATCCTTGACTGCTTCTTCACACTTAGGACACCGGTCAAGCGAAAATGAAAGTGACACACATAAAATGAAAGGACAAACATAAGTATCAAGGGCTTACATTGATCTCTCCAGTGTTTTTGTGCCTTGGGCAGGAAGACAGTTTCCTTGGAAGAAAGCAGGTAAGGTGTCAAAAAGTAATCAAATGTCTGGTATACATGGTAATCTGCAACTATGACAGATGCTATGGATGTAAATTCTCTCTCTGAACACCTGTAAAAATACAATCACGAGTCATTTCATGTCACTTGACCTCACTGCTGAGGCCACCAAGATGGTCCAGGTACAGCCTGAAACTTCTGAATCATTTTATTGTATACTGCTATTATTGGCAGGATGTGCTACCTTGACTGCCTTAACAGCCTAACAATTTAGTAAGTTAAATGTCAAGTGTTCAGCGTAAAGAAACCAAGGAGGAGAAAGTAGAAAAGTTCGCAATACATAATGCGAGCCTTATAATAGGGAGGCAGATAAAAAGCATCATGTCACTCAAGGTAAGCTCCCACAGAGTAAAGCTCACTGTGGCACTGGCACTGCAAAGAAAAAGATTAAATGCCATTTTATTCATGTCTGCATTTGATTCTGGCTTCTTATCTGCAAGATAACAAAGAGAACTGTACAACTACTGGAGGTCTGGGCTGAAAAGTCTGTATGTGCTCTAACACCCTATAGTTCTACAGCAAATTTTGTTTAGCAGGTGTTATCAAAAATGAAGAAATTACATGCTGCAAATTTGCTCTTCACCTCTGCCCTTGATACAATGTAGACATTAAGTTTTCTCTGACATTCCCCATTTTCAACACCAGCTGGATTTAACACTTTCAATAATCTTAACTAGGGAACACCTTGAGCTAAGAGTGGGAGCTTTTCTCTAGTTTCTCTCTGACAACAAACCAGCAGGGTTCTTAGCTTAATAGCCTGATAAACATGGACTTCCATAATTGCAGCTAAGAAAAAACATTTGGAAACAGTGGCTTTTTCTTCCACTGCATTATTTAAGGCAAGAACACAAATTACACATAATCTCTTCCGCTGAGAAAAAAACCTTTTACAGTGGTCTATAACAGTTCTTCATTCTACTGGTGATGATTGAACCACCAGAGAAGCCCTGAAAACTGGAGGGGAAGAAAGGGACTATCTACTTCCTAGAAGTGGACAGAAAATGGTTTGCCCTTTGACTGAGAAATTTAAGACCTGCTGGATAAGTACATGGCAGCCAGCGGGTTCCTTGATGTGTTAGAAGTTCACAGGACATGGGCTGAATTTCACCAATGAAAGCAGTATTGGATCCAATTGCTCAGAAGCTGAAGTTAATGAGAATATTTTGCAAAAGCTGTATGTATAATAGCCTGAAAAGCTATCAAAATATGTTAGTGTAAAAGTCATGGATTGATGGATTACAAGGTTAGGAAGTACAGAAGTCTTGAATTATATGCATTTATTCTGATACACAAACAGATGCTTAAACAAATTTGCCATTGAACTGAGTACTTATTCATTTATTTATTACTGATGTTTTTTTATAGTGGGCTTTTTAAGATTCAGTGAAGCAATTTTTCCTTATCAGTTCTCTGAGACTCCTTAGCATATTATAGATAATAAGGAGGTTATTTGTATTCAAAAGAATTGCTAATGTTACACGTACTTCAGTTTGTTTCCTCGATTTTAATCTCTTTGTCTAACACTAAAGCAAAAACATCACAAAGAAAAGAAACAAACACAAAAAAAAAAAAAAAAAGAATTAAGGAGATACCTGGCACAAATAACTTCTAGAAAGTTATAGTACTACTGCCAGTGTTTGAGGGTTGTTGAAGCTCAGATGTGATGGGATGAAGCTGTGCATTCACACAATGTTATGTGATGTAGGCCCCAGCTGGTGTTAGTGGAACAACTAAAGCTGCCTTATCCTTCTCTGGCTCAATAAATCAGTGCCTGAGTTAGACTCATAAAAAAGAAAAACCTATTTTCCAGGCAGCAGGCATAGTTACACAGCAGCTTTGCCAAGTCTTGAAGTCTAAAAGGCGTAAACAATGAGAAACTCTCCCCCAAGAGCATTTGTTTTAACACTTCTTATCTGATTGTATAGCAATACAGCACTTAAAACACATTCAATTCACTCCTTTACTTTCTTAGAATTCGTGTTAATGCATACACTAGTAAACTGAGCAAGCCGTGATTTAAAAAGTACTGACTTCTGTAGTATTTCAGGTTCTCAAAATTCTGCTTAAAAAAAGTGTATTAAAACATGGATAACCACTTCCACACTATTCTTTATATGATTAAACATGGATAAGCACTTCCACACTATTCTTTATATGATTTGAAACCAAAAGAAAACCTCAAGCCCCATTCATTTATAAATAGGCCTTCTCTATATAATTAGGTGTGCATACTTATTGTTTAGGTTTGAGCATATGCTTTCATCATTGATTACTTTTTATCTCTTTTTCTTTTCTTTTTTGAAGTAATAACTATAGTAGATTTCCTGAGCCTGGGAGCTGTAAAAAATGGACACTTGAAACAAATGAGATTCATACAAAATATGAAATACAAAAATTGTTACCTCGTCCTTGGTCAGAGTAAACATTACTGAGCAACAACTAAAAACATCGGTGTTATCAGCGTTGTTCCCAGACTGAAAGTCAAAACCACAGCACTGCACCAGCTACTAAGAAGGAGACAAAATGACTGCTGTAGCTGAACCCAGGACAGAGCTGTAAAAAATGGACACTTGAAACAAACGAGATTCATACAAAATATGAAATACAAAAATTGTTACCTCAGAAAGAGAGTCCTGAGTTTATTTCACAGAATAGATAGAAAACTAAGCTATTTCTTCAGATGGTGGTATACACAGAACAACAGCAAAAAATGTTCAGCTTTCATTTCCATGCAGTTATAGGCTTTGTGCTGAAGATGACAATATTTCTAGTTAGGGATGGGATCCCATTTGAAGTCAGACTGACAATGCCTACTACTGTCACATAGGAATTGCAAATTACTAACCCTTTGTACTGCATTCACCTGAGCAAAGCAAGAGCAGATTCAGATCCATTTGCTTTGCTGTAAAACAATTATAGAGAGCAGCAGTGCTCTCTCTCAAGCTAGCTGAAAGGCTTGTTTTCTTTCAAATCTCTACAGCGGTGCTTTAATTTTTCTTAAGCTAACTCTGAAGGTCAGTACAAAATGTGCGCTATCACAATTAAATATAAAATCTTTTCAAAATGAGCACCTACCAAACTACATATTGTAAGGTATAGCAGTTTCTGTAATATTACTTGGCTCCATATGTTTAGCTTAGGGCAACATGAACATTTTCTTATATTTTAGCTTCCTCCCTGCAAGATGGCAAACTAACTCATTTATTTTGTTAAAGCTCCAAGGGACAGCTCTGCCAAGACCAATAAAAAGCATACTTACAGTTTATATGTTTGCTTCATGTTATCTATAAATGTTGTAGCATTTGTAGTGCCATAAGTTAATGATTCTATATTAAAATCACGTTCTGCCAGATCTTGAAAGTTTCTTTTTAACTAGAAGAAAGACAAATCTAAGAAAAATACTAAAACCTCTGACTCTGAATATGTGGCTGTACAGAGAAAACAGGCCCAATACCTGCTACATAAATTTTTTCCTTTCCTAAAGAAAAAGAATTAAAAAATGTGACAAAATTGCTATGGTTACAAAGTCTCCACCCTACTAGAGACAGATATGAATTGATATATAGCCTAGACAATAAACATTTTACTGCTCTAATTGTACAAAAATTAGTAAGATTAATTTGAAAATGTGTTTTGAGGTCACTGTAAATCATGGTCTTATAAAATTAATCTTAAGCACAAAATCAGAAATTACAGTAACTTTTTGCTCTCCACCAAAACACTGAAGTTGTATGAAAAGAGATAAAAATTTATTATCATTCAGTGCTTTCAAATTCTAGTCAACTTCAGGAAGGAAATACACTACAGAAAAGTTAAGATTACAAAAACACTAAAAGGCTCAAAAGGATATTAAGAAGAATATTCTAGAGAAATTACTCTTAATGGTTTTAATTGCTAAGGAAAACCCACACTTTATCAAGGCCACTGACTTCAGGCTCAGCTTTAACTGAATTGTATTCCTGTCTTGTAATCAGTGATGCACTTCTGTACCGTTTTCCTGCCATGAACTATTTCTTAGACAATGTTAGGGTTTTCTCATCAGATATGCTTCCTTAGGTAGAAAAAGTTGAGTACTGGCATAAAAGAGAATTATGGTTTATGAATGTAATGTCTTTACTTCATGTCCCTACTATTAACATACAATTAATATGAAAAAGAATTTTTAATACACTTCCTAGTTACAAACTGTAGATAATAAATGCTACTGTTACTGTGATACTCTTTGTGGAATCATGGTTAATTAAAGTACAAAATATGTTCACAGAATCATAAAAAATATAGCTGAAAGACAATTTGATGGGTCAAAGAGCATTGTCCTTAATGAAGAAAAAAATATCAACTTACACTTTGGTAATTCCTGACAAATATTTATCTTCTTTTTCTTTCCTTTGAAATCCCCCTTAAGCAGTGGAGTGGATTGTCTATGTGCAACATACATGAATTGATCCTTATATTCAGCTTTAATAGGGTTTTAGCTGGAGTATTAATTCCAAGAAAACTGTGGACAACTTGTAGAAAGTTTGGAAGAGCGCAAGAAGATCTAAGACTAGAGGAAGACTTAAGGACCAGGAAGCTTGACCTAGCAGGGAAGACTGAAAGCACTGGGGATATTTAACCCAGAAAAGAGTTCAAAGAGCCAATGGATGGATATGATAAAAAAATTGCCATGTGAACAGGGACACTCTTTATAGCACTTAGGAAAGGAAGTATTTGCATTAAAAACTGAGTATGTAAACACTCAGTTTTCATATTTAGGGAAATTGTTCTAAAGCCAAACTACCAAATAGTCCAATAGGACTGCAGAATCTCTACCCAAACATTTCCCTGGAAAGAAGCAAGAACGGTTGACTCTTTAGGGCAAACAGGATGGACTAAATGACCTCCTGTTGTTCCCTCCATTCTGGTTTTCTAAGACTTTATCCTTTTGCTAAGAACTTGCTGTTAATACCTAACTTAAATCTACCTTTATCCATTTTCTCTGGTGGCAGTGAGAACACTTTTTCCACTTTTCAGCAATATTTCACTCGTTTGAAACTCTTGCTGTTTCTCCTCTACCTGCTTTCAAATGTTCCTAATGGTGTCCAAACCTGAAAAAAATGTCTACTTCCCTACCATTCCCTTTTTCTTCTCACCCTTCCGTTTATTCTCTAACGTAATTTGTTCTGTTAAATACTCAGTAGAAGAAGTACAACTAGGGCCACAGTTGTACTAAATTAATTATTAAGAAAATTCTGATATTATGCAGATACAGATGAACATGTAGTTGAATTTTCCAAAACTGTCAGCAGGAGTCTGAAAAAGAAGGATGCTAGTGAGAAACCTGTATGACCACACTTGCCTTAAAAGAATTGCTATGGCTGTCACTGTCATGGATCTTTAGATTAACAAATAGCAGATTTAGAAGTTTATTCTAGAATGATACAGTAGTGCAGTTCAATTCTTTTATAAATCCATTTGCTAACTGCTTGCTATTAGATAGTTTTAAAGGTCTTTTTTTTTCTCTCTCTCTCTTTTTTCCTTTTTTTTTTTCCTGTACTACAGCTGGAATCATAAACCAAGTAAGATTGATCTGAAATTCCAAGTAATATAACAGTGTATAATAACAATATAATCCAATGACCCTATCAGTGACATGACTTGAATAGTATTTTTCTCTAAGTACTATTTATATGCAGCTGGATAAAGGCTACTAAGGAAGTCACAGAAGCCATCACAGTTCTTGTATGTTATTACATGTTGACAGGTGTAATCATTGTGTTGGTTGTTCTCTTCTCAGGCTAAGGTAATTATCACTGCAGTTTTCCTGTTACCAGAATGCATGCAAATATCCCTGCACAACACTGTCCTGTGCAGCACAGGTATAATAGCTTGTTTGAAAGTATATTGGATATATTTAATACTGTAAAAAGCCTTATGATGCTAAACAGCACTTCATGAAACCTGGGGGAGAAAATATTTAAACAGCTTCACGCTTTTTTCCCACACTCTTTTTCCCACTTTGGATTCAGGTTGATTTTAATAGAGGACATGTCAAAAAGAGAAAAAAAGCTCTACATGTAATAACTGCTAACGATTTGGCTGGTAACCCAAGATAGTTCACTAAAATGTTGGGTTTTGCATTGTTTCACCTGTGTTAATGTATAGTTAAGAACTTTGGTCAGTGTAAAGAATCATAAAAAGTTCTCATAGGTAACTCAGTAAGCAGCAATGCAACCTGAGGTTTGGATTTACTGGACATTTTTACTAATATCAAACCAAACTTTCATTTGTCCAAAGCACATTACCATTCAGATGTGCTACTGAATAGCTGTGTTACATCTAGTTGGAGTAATCAATAGATGACTCTTTAAGAGCAGTGTATAATGAATGGTGTTCCAGCGTAGTAACACAAGCAGGAGTAAGAAGTAAAGAGGCATTGAGAAAGCCAGGTAGAATTTAGAAAGGTGGGGAGAAGAGATACTTTCAAATTCACAGATTAACTATGAAATGGCAAATTTAATATTAGAGGATTTTGGTGTAGTGAATGGCAATGAAATAGCATTTATCAAAGCAATCGATAAGTGGTGGTAAGGTTTGGACATTTTTTTTTGGTCTGACAGTAGTAATACAAAAGGTACAGGTAACCTCCAAGCTAAGAAGATGGCCAAGAAACAGGACAATGAGAACAGTCCTGGGAATCAGTAAGAACGTTTGTATCATAGTTTCTAACTAGTACATATGGAATAATTTGTACCAAGGTACCATTTATTTCAAATGATGACCAGATTTTTGAAATGACATTTTTCTTCTGCCATCAGTGTCAGTACTTACCCTTGTTGTGGTTTAACCCCAGCCAGCAAATAAGTACCATGCAGCCACTCGATCACTCCCCTCCTCCCACCCCAGGTAGGATGGGGAGGAGATTCATAAAAAGGTAAAACCCTTGGGTTGATCTAAGAACTGTTTAGTAACTGAAATAAAGTAAAACATGGTAATAATAGTAGCAAAAATAATCACAATAACAATGATAATAATGGTTGGGGGAAAGAGAGGAATAAAACCCAAGACACACAAGTGGTGAACAATACAATTGCTCACCACCTGATAACTGAAGATGGCCAACTCCCCTCAGTTTACATACTGGGCATGACGTGCTGTGGTATGGGATACCCCTTTGGCTAGTTTGGGTCAGGTCTCTGCTCTCTCGTGGCTTCTTGTGCACCTCCTCACTGGCAGAGCATGACAGACTGAAAAACCCTTGATTAGCATAAGCATTACTTAGCAACAACTAAAACATCAGTGTACTATCAACATTGTTCTCAGACTAAAGCCAAAACACACCACTGCACCAGCTAATAAAAAAATTAACTGTAACCCAGCTGAAACCAGGACAACCCTCAAAGTAAGAATTTCAAGCCTGTGTAGTTCAAGAGATTCAAACCTGTGAGTGCAAACGTGTTACTACAGGCTGGTAAACATAAAGCAGTGTGATTTCACACAGCAGATGCAACTTTGTAAACACAGTCACTCATGAAAATCTGTCAGGTAACTTTCCTACAGGATACAGACATATTAGAAAGCATGTTTTAACAGTATTTTTTCAATGGTTGGAAACTGAACTGTGCTTTGGGAAGTATATTTGATTAAACACAGAGATGTAAGCATTCCTTAACTGTCAAAATCACCTCTATGCAGGATGTCTTTCTTATTTCTCCAATTATTTTTCTTGAACAATGGGGAGCTGGAAGATTTAAGAAAGACCCTTAATCCTGCAGATTTAACTTTGTGGAACCCAACCAACTTTTGACTACTTTTTGTGCTGCTGAGCCTTTCACCAAAGAACTGATGCTGAAAATGCCAGTTCTCAGCAACAGCATCCCTGAGGCCAGTAGTTAGCACACATTAAAAATATTGCAAAACCACAATGACAACAGATGCCAGATACAGTAGAGTGGGAAGCAAACGCTAGAGGATTTAGACATCAATACTTATCAGAAAACTATTCAAGCATCCACTGTGAGAATACCTGTTGCAGCTTCAGTTTTCACATGAATTATAATATCTCTAGAAAGAATGGAGTGCAAGTGAGGTTAGTATAATTTTGTCAAAAACCATCAGTTGCTAAACAATTCCTTTTGAAATTAATATCCTGTTCAGTTTTGTGAGTCACACACTCAGGTGGCACAAACCAGTGCAGCTGTACTTTAGCAAAGCCATGGTGGAACAACTGAGGACTTCTTGACAACGAAGTTTCCACAAAGAGTTTCCACAAATACAAGTATGTTGAAAATACAACATTTCAGACCAGTGTTGTAAAGGGGAACTGATTAGGCAATGCAGATTTATCCTTTCAATACTGGCTTTACCAAATCCATCTGCAAAATTCGGGTATCTGTGGGAACTCCCCTCTTTCTGAAGTGCAGATCTAAGTGAATAATGCTTGGGAATGAACACACAAAAAGTATGCTAGGTTTTTCACTCATGTCAGAATTCATAAATCTATATGTTAGAAACAGATATAAGTATTGATTCTTCCTACAATAAACTAAATAGAAATTTACTGATAAACAAAACTAAAATAAGAAGGCTGACTTTCGAAATATTATCTTCTTTTGGGGAACTCGATTCAAACTGTTTTATTTCTCTGTGCTTTCTCTGTTCAGCTCAAAGTCAATAATTCTCCTTCTATTTCACAAGAGCGTTGTAAAGAATACTTAATATCCACAAAGTGAATTGATGGCAACTTGATCAATTTCTAACTATAAGATTGGTCTTTGTGGTAATTCTGAAACCTTGTGAGTTGATCCATACGACTGAAAACTTGCTGGTTTGTTTTTTTTAATATATGGATGAACTTAGATGTCAGGAAGGAGAGCTGGAGATGCACCATCTACCTCAAAATTACTGGCAGCTTGCGAGGAAAAGGCTTAAGATGCGTTGAACTAGGCTTCCATAAGATGTACAAGCACAAAGGGAGTTCTAGTCCAGTATAAACTATGATGAATTCTCATGTGTCACATGGATGCAAAAGAAAAGCAAAGGTAGCAACATTTATCTTTCCTGCATTGAAATGTCACACCTTCACAAAGCTGAAGGCAATAATGCACCTAAACAGTTAGGAGAAGTGAATTAAAAAGCCATCTTGCTTGGAACTGACAACATGCATCTTGGTGCCGGAAAAACCACAATTTCACAATTGTGAAAGGACACTATAGAAACAAATTAAAAATGTGTAAAGGGGAAGACAAAAAACCTCTGCCTACAGAGCAGATGAAAAAGATGAGGATGACAACTTCACTGGTGACATCAGTAACACAACCTTAAAGCTATGTTAAGCAAGATCTGTATGCAGAATTGTTAAAAGAATCACTGTCAAAGGTCAAATTCCAATTTCCAGTTGCATTACAAATTCCAAGCATTGAGTTATCAGTTGGTAAATATGGAGGTAAAAGAAATTCAGGGTAAGGATTGTGTATTATGGCTTAACAGCACACCAAGCTGAAATGATTCTAAGCTGTTTTTTTAGCACTTGGCAACTTCTACTCATCAGAGGAATCCTACTTCATATTTTGTTTCACTGATTTTGTTCAGAATCTATTCCCAGTATATCCAAGGCTAAGAATTCATTCCGCCCCACAGTATTTGTAAGAATCAGTGCCCAAATAGATTGCTTGAGCCAAGTAGAAAGGATTTCTTCTTTTTACTCATTACATGACTTACTAAAACAGTGCCATAAGTTTTATGAGTTAAATCATAGTGTAAAAAGTCCTCCAAGGCTTTTTTGTTGTGCTCATAATGTGGAGAAGGAAACCCCCAAAACTAGTGGAATGAATTACATTACTTAAAATTCTTTTTTCACTCCATACTTTTAAAATGTTTCCACTTTCTAGGAATAGTGCCACAGGTTTTGTCCTTCTTCTTTTCCAAATTTGATTTCACTTCCAAAACTAACTTCTCCTTTTTTCAGCTTCTCAGCTTTCTACAGCTGCTTTTTATTTTATCATCAACAAAAGCTTTCCCCATGTTTCTTTGTTTTTTAGGGGTTTACAAAAACATGTATGTATTCTCTGATGAAATTTTCTTTTTAAAAAATCGCTCACTTTTTCTAAGCCAAACGCCACGGTCTGGGACCTTACACGGACACGTACTTATTCTGAGATCCATTCTGAGCTTCCACGAGGCTGCAGTGACTGTCAGTACACAGACAAAACAGCAGATCCCATTTCCTCACTTTCCTGAGAGACAGGAGTAACACCACCTGCCTTTTTTAACCCGCTCCCCCTCTCCAACGTTATAGAGGCAAAAACACCTCCTTTGCAATAAGTAGGAGACTGGGATCATCAGCAGTACCCACTGGTCCTCATTCCCTACTGCAACCTCTTACTTTTCTTACATATTGCATAATTCCTAGAATTGCATAATTGTTCTCAAATTAAAAAACTGCTATGGTATAGCAGAGGGGAGAACCCGGGCATGAAAGGGGGTGGGAACTTAGTGACAAGAAACTTTGAGAGGCTAAGGGACTCAATACCTTCTTTGCCTTGGTCTTTCCTTACCAGATCTGCTTATTGGCCTCTCCAGGCCCTGATGCCAATGTCAAAGTGAGGTACAGCTTATGGCAGAAGATGGGTAGTCCTGAGTGAAGCTAGGGACCACTGAATGCAAACCATATATACACCAGTCTGTGGAACTGCGTGGGCTGTTTCCAAAGCAAAGCTAAGGAGAAGCTGAGAGCACTGTTTTTTTTCAGCCTGAAGCTGAAAAGGTAAAGGAGAGTGTAACCAATGCCTTCCATTGCCCAGTGGGTGGCTGTAGAGAAGATGAAGGCAGACTCTTCTTGGAAGCATGCAGAGAAAGGACAAGTGACAAAAAACAAGGTGCAACAAGGGAAATTCTGAGCACATGTACGGAAAAAAATTGTCCACTATAAGGCTAGTCAGACACAGACAGGCTTGCCAAGGAGGTCTGGAGATACTCAGACCTTAACTGAACAAGATCCTGACCAATCCTGTTTAAGAATCTGGCCCAGTCTGGAGCAGCAAATGGGACAAGGTGATCTGCAGAGGCTCCTTCCAACCAAAGTTGTCCTACGATTCTCTGATCTCATGAAATGTGAGCCTAGCTAGAGCCCCATTTTTCTAGGATGAGGGGTTATATAAATATTGAATAGGTTTTTTCTCTGTGATAACAGTTTCAACTGGATAACAGTTGTGCCTTCTGCGTAAAAGATTTATATGCAAATTTTCAGTTTGTGAAGCTTTTAATTCATCTGGGAGAGAGCTTCTATTCTAAAGCTGTACATCAGGAAGTTCTGCTCCTGAAGTGTTACATATGTGGTCAGCTATTGCAATACTCAAAGAAATGCTATCACTTTCAGCATGTTTTAATTCTTCACACTCCCTTTACCCACAGTGTACATATATAAATAAACAGAAGAAGCCATAGGTATGGGCAAGAAAAAAATCTGATGAAAACAAGAAGCAGCTAATAAATAAATAAAAGATCTGAAAGAGCAAGCTGTCACAATGTGCTCATTCAGAATGGGAAGAGGAAAATAAGATCTGGTAACTGTAGAGCATATCTAATTAAAGCCTTTGGATAGTTCAGTTGGTAGCTGAAGTAAGCCGTCACATCTTAAGGACCAAGAGAAGGTATAGCAGTGTAAATGGATCATGTGTGTAATTATTTCAGAGGACTACAGTAATGCTGAAATTCTGTTACTTCAGAGATCTCAAAGTCACTTGTTTTTACATTCTATTGAGCAGACCTGGCATCTCTGTGCTTCAGTAGGGACAGTTCTATATTTATTTCATCTGAAGCCTGTAGTAAATCAAACTAAATATCTATGGTCGTATTTTGATTAGTGGCATAAAAAAGGCACAAGCGCCTAGACTGTAATTCAATGTAAAAACCAAATTGCTCAAGCCAAACACATTTGCTTTGACTGAGGACAAAAGGAAAAGCTTTTAGTGACTGGTAATGAAACCATTTTAGGATCATCAAGTTACCTTTACAGCATCTTAGTGAAAAACATTTCTGGTTGTTTTTCATATTCTCCCAAAACACAAAACATCCTGAACTTGTTCTTTTATTTTCTATTTTCATGGTTCCATTTTACTAGAGTTGCATATATCTGGTTTCCCAGGATATCATCTTTTTGCTATGGCCAGAATTTTCAGTTATGTACATATTTAGGATACTATTCTTATGTTCTGGAAAGACTGGTAAGCAAGCTGGAGCAGAAAAAGTGGCTCTGACCGTCCAGGACTGTCAAATACTGTATAGCACTGCACACAGTCATGGCATGGACTTGTGTCAGCTTGGCAGAACACTCACAGTAAGTTAAGTGCTTTATAAAAATGTGGATGATACAGACCATGCATGTAAAGCTCTTTCTGGAATAGCTCAGAAAGTGAAACAGACATTGCAGCTTCATCTAGCTAGCAGTTTTCTACTTACGTTTCTATGAGGTACTCTATTGGGTCATATAACTACCAAGAGGGTGGAAACATACTTTGAACCTATCAGTCAATGCAACAATGAGAAACATGAAAAACACAATAGACCATAAATAACTAGTCAGTAGCAAGAAAATGATTGGAAAGGGTCTGAAGAGAAAGCTGAATCAGTCCAGAATGCTGTCTACAAAATTAAGACAAGATCTCTTAGGTCAAATAATTATACCTAAGCTAAAGTACAACAGAAGCACCGTGGAAGGAGAATGAGACAGACTAAGAGTATCTGATATAATTTAAAAATGTCTGGCTTCCTAATCTATGAGAAATTCCATCAGTAACTATGAATAATTTTAGCAAGGATATAAAAATCTAATTTCAGACCTATTCTACTGATGCCGCACAAACAAGTCACAAATAAATCATTAATGACAATAACTATTAAAATAGCACGTCCCTTTTTGGTTTTAAAGCGCTAACAATCACACAGGTGTGTGAAAAGGGGATTAATCAATGCTCAGAATTATCCTTTTGGAGTTTGAATTGCAAAATAAAAGAGCCAGCATACCATAAAATCCCATGAGCACATTGCAATTAAAAAATGTTGTTCGGGTTGGACATTTTGATGCCACATTTGAATATTGTAAGGTGAGCACAACATGGAGGGGTATTAAAGCACTCAGTCACTGGTATCTACATACACTTCCCCTCAGTAGAGCTGTAAGTGTACATGTGTGGATTTTACTTTTTACAAGTAGATGAAAGGGACATTTTATCTAATCTCCAACAGAATCAAATTAATTCTTTAACAGCATAATGAAGAATGAATGAATGCCAACTTGTAACTAAAGTCCAGGAAACAAAAAAGTAAGACAAAGCACAGGTCAATGTCAAAATATATGGAGCAACGTCCTTGGTTTAGACCTTTATTGAAAAGACCCCAGTCACAAACAGTTCTGATTAACAATATTTCATCTACTGGACATAACCCACTTAGCTATTTTTGCCACTAAGATAAAGTGTTTACAACACCTAACATGCTTTAAGCAAAAGTTTATGTATGCCAACAGCAAGGCAGTCTGGAATTGAAAGCCCAACTGATACAGGTAAACTATTGTGGGTGTAGGGACTTTCGGGAACAAAAAACTTCTTGCATTAAGACTAGCCATGCTAAAGACTAGAGCTGGATATAAAAAATGTGAATATAATAAATAAGACCAATGTGATACCCAGTTACATATAACAGGCAGGATTTTAAAAGTTTGAACATTTACCTCTCTGAACTAAAGAAAGCTATTGGTGTGAAAATACTTGATGTTGCAAAGTCATGGTCAATCTTAAAGTTTGGAGAATGAAATAAAGGTAGTGAGGAGTAAAAGCAATACAAAATATGTATTCTGTACACATTCTTTACTTGCCTTACTTTACAAGTAAGGAGGTAGCTGCAATAGGAGACATTACAGAACTGAGAGATGACTTTGAGAGCAAAGCAGAAAAATTTGGTAATATCTGAAAAAACAGTAAGTCAAGTAAACTTCTTAAAAGAGTAAAGTGAGGAAAGACAGTTATCTGTATAGGTGTCACACGTAAAATTTAAAAATGCAGTGAGAAACTAAATAAAAAAACACAGTGTTCTGTTTTCAGTTGCAGAACACAGACACATTCAGGGATGGATTCCCCTGCTAATGCCTTCAGGGAAAGCAAGCTGAGGAAATAGTTCAGATGCAGCACTAGAAAGTCAAGAGTTTCAATATATGATTTCTTGCTTCAGAACACACACATGAGAGGATGACACTTGACATGGCATTTAAACAACAGGACAAAACTTGATGCATTCAGTCAATCTATCCTGCCAAGACTACACCTTTTTTATTTATATAAATATAGTCAATTGATACTCCTCCATGTGATTTTCAGTCTTCTGACTGA
The DNA here is from genome assembly GCF_000696875.1 of Nestor notabilis. Taxonomy (NCBI): domain Eukaryota; kingdom Metazoa; phylum Chordata; class Aves; order Psittaciformes; family Psittacidae; genus Nestor; species Nestor notabilis. The sequence continues at coordinate 23,283 of NW_009920110.1, read as the reverse complement.
CGGATCAAAAGACACAGTTGTCAGATGTATGACTTTTTTCAGCTCTGAAGAGGTAAGCAAGTATCCTGTGAGCATTGGTATATCTGCTTCTCCAATTTAATCAGTGTGCCTAGAGCTAGTTACAGAAGGAAAGCCACTGTTGAGTTACTCAGCCTTACATTCCTTACCTGGACCCATGAAATCCAGGGTGTTCAACAATAAATAAGGACCAAGGATGGGTCAAAGAAGGAAACTACATTCTTAACTCAAACACTTTGGGAAGTTTTGCTATTTATGCTTAACTCTCATCTTCAATTCAATATCATGCTAGTATTGTAATTAAAGAATAATAATAAAAAAACCCAAACACCACAACTTTTTTAAAAAAAGAATAGTTTATCAAGAATAACTAGAGAAAATACTATGGACTTGTAATATTACTTTCCTCTTACAAATTATATTAATGGAAGAAGAGTGCATTTCAGAAATAAAACCATGAGATTATAGGATGGGAGAGTTGAGCCCTATTCCCTGAGGCTTTCTGTGCTGCAGTTTGTCTACAAAATGGAATACTGAGGTTGACATGATCTACTCATAACTGGCTTGTGGGTGGAATGATCAGACACAGAAAAAAAAATTATAAATTAATGACTAATATGGGCCATGTGCCTACAGAGAAGCAGTAAAACATTAAAACCTAAGCTTTATAGGTCCTGATTCTTTGTAATGTCTTCCCCCCCAAACCAATGCAATTGCCAGTTCATAATCTCCACACTGATTTCTTGATTTGTTTATTCAATACACCTAACTGATATACAGAAAAACTTCAGTGACTTCAAATTACCTGTAAGAGTTACTTTTTTGTTTCAATTCCATAAACCATTAATCTCTGTTTGTTACAGGATCTCTGGATTATCTGGAATTAAGTTGAATTTTTAAATGTCACAGGGACTTCTGTCATACATTTTGGTATTTGACTCTTCAGCTTTAGTTCCTGTACACTGTAAGGGACACACTGCATAAATATTAACTGCTGTGAGTGCTTTTTTTTTAAAAAACAAACAAACAAAAAAAAACCCCACAACATACATATAGCTACAATACTATACTTAAAACCAGAACCAAAACCTGTGTATTTCAAAAATAAAGGTGAAATGCAAGTCATGTATATGTGCATTTTTTGTCTTCTTCCTTTCAGTCAATAAGTCCACTTCAAATACCTGTTTTAAAGCAGAAGTCAGATGTTCATAAAGGATTTTACACTTTGCTTGTTTTCTTCTTTTACTCATACGAGTTTCTTCAGCCGTTGCCCATGGAAACACATGCTGCACAGCTGACCTCTAGTCTCAGTGCATGTGTCAGATCAACAGCTGGGAAGGCAGTATTATTTATTAATATATTCACCAGAATTACGAATGTCTTAAAATTTATCTACACTTGCTTAAAATTAAGGCTTAGAGTTATAACCACATTTTTAAAAGCAGATCAGACCTCTGAGCATTCTCACTACACTGATTAGGCAGGAAAAGTCCCAACAGATGGGAATTTTCTTGAGCTTTGAGAAAGTTTGGCTCTGACGAAATTTGAATGACATGATGCCTTATAAGATATTGTCTACAGAAATAAATTGTTCACAGTGATACAGAGGTAGCCCACATACTTCTTTAGAATTTGACCCAGATACACTAAAAAGTTATTAGATATACAGCTGCAGAGACTGATTGTTTCAGTTCCATGGATTTTCTGTAAAGACTCTCTGGCTAATAGATCTGCCTAATTAACCACTGCCAAATATGCCACGGGTCAAGGACAGCTGTAAAAAATTCTAGGCTAGAATCATATGGATTAATCTATTAATTTATTCTAATGTATACTATGTCAGTAACATTTTGTTAACATATTTTAAAATTATCTATGAAATGAGTGTAACCACAGGACATTAAAAAGATTTAAACAGATGGTTAACAATGAATTGCTGGTCACCAAATGCAATAGCTTGACAGATGGCAGACTGTACATGTCCTGACAATTGGCAATATTACCTGGACTGGTGCTGAAACTGTTCATGGCTCAGGACTTTTTATTTGGTTTGTTTTGCTTTCTCCATTTTTTCACTTGGAAGCTAACTGAAATCACTGAAATCACAATCCTCTTTCTTTCTGATTACTATTTTTTAATTTAGTTATTGATGTTAAAGAAGAGAAGAAAATGTTTTTCCAGTCTAATCTCCTAGAGTATTTTTTCTTGCACAGCTCTCAATTTGCTGTTCAACCTAGAAAAGTTTAGGCTGCATTTCAGATACACTGGTACAAAATACGGCTTTTCCAGTTACACACTTAATTTTGGCAGTGAAAACTACCATACAATACACTGATAATTATCAATTTCATAATTATCACAAAAGTGAAATAAAAGTGTATCGGTCTAGTCAGTTTTAAAGAAAATTGGGTGAGATGCAGACTCAGTTTACAAAGAAGCAAAAGGAAATCCTATTCATCCATCCAGTTTGTGACAGATTTACAAGGAATCAGTTTGTCCATCACAGTATTGTGTATCTGGCAACATTTTCCCCAGTCTCATACCTGACACTTCATGCAGTCTGTTATGAGTAAAGGGAAAAGAATAGAAAAATTAAAACCTAGCTGTTTGTTACTGACTGCAAAATGATGCTCTCTGTAAACAGCAAAATCTCAATCCTATACAAGTAAAAATATTTTTCCAGTTCAGATATCTAACAACTCATCTCTGGAATGTTAATTCTACCTTAACGCTGACTGTCTCTGAATCTAAAAATAGCCCTTTTCATGTGCTATGTTATACTCAGGTTCAGGTTTATTTGAGCTGATTAATGGAGAATCAACATTTGGCACAAATGCTTAATTAAAACTCACATCCAAAGCTGGATGTGCAGAGCCGTATGTTCACTCCTGTCATCAGATTCTAGATACTACAAACTAAGTGCTGTGATGTATAAATAATGCATAGATATGCATTTGATATTGTCTCTCTCAAGTAAGTTCAACATTCGAATGAGAGGGGCTGGTATAATAACCTTTAATGGAAAATTGTGCATCAGAAATTGTGCTTAGAGAATATACACCAAAACTAAACTAAAAAGTCATGTGGAATTAATGGAAAATTGTGCATCAGAAATTATGCTTAGAGAATACACACCAAAATTAACCTAAGAAGTCATGTGGAACTTGGTTTACCTATACTTCTTAAAGAGAAGTATAGACTTACAGGTTCTTTAACAAATCTTTCTTTCTTTCTTTCCCTTATGCATACATGATTTCACACACTTTTCAATAAGGAGGGAAAAAAGATAAAGCAAAACATCCATTTTTTAACAAACTGAATTCTAAACCTGTTTTTTTTCCTGTTGTTAGTTTAAAGCCTCAATTATTAATCTATGCAGGAACAGTGTATGTTTTCTCTTCAATTTTCATTGTTTTATATTATCCACATTATTATTACTATATTATGGAAAGTTGACTCCATCACCAAGTTAAAATCTTCAATTCCATACTTACAAAAAAAAAATAAATTAAAAAGGACAAAAAGCTAACAATACATAATTATACATTCTGTTACTGCACTTTATTGCAGAGCCCATATTTGGATGACTGGACCCATATTTTATTAATAATAACACTGTCGATTATTGACCTTTGGACAGCTGGATCTCATTTCTCTTTTCTCCAAAAACTAATCTAAATTAGAAAAAAATCTCAGGAAAACATAATAAACATAATAAAACCTCACCTTCTCTGGCAATATTTGGTGTTCTCAAAACACTCTTGAAAATAGTTTAGTAAGGGTTGTGCTTCCTGGGAACACAGAGAGCTCCATACTAAACTACCTAAAAATGGTGAAGTGGATAGCCTGTCAGCAAAGCATTGTTAATTCTTGCTTATTTCTTTCTAAAATGTATAACACTTGAACAGAAGAGAGCACAGTGAACATTGTGTTCCTGTGGTCACTTTTTCTCCCCCGTGTGCTGATGTTCCCTTCCAAACCAGCCACTTCAGATGAAAGAAGCACCTTCAATTTCTTTGCATGTTTCCAGTTTTCATTAGCAATTTCCTTCAGCTTTATCCAAACCCATATGAAAGATACACTGAGTTAAGCCTTAAGCTGCACTTTCTGTATTATTTCTGGAATACATGTTGCATTCAATATACCACACATGAGAACTGTGTAACAGCAACTAATGATACCAGCTTTTCTTGATATGACTCAGCAGCTCCGGGGACTTAGTATTTTTTCCTAGACTCAGCAGAATAGTTTCTGCTTCAGACTATAGCTCCAAAATAGTAACCTGCATTATTTCTGTAATAAACCACAAAATGTCAAACTGACATGAACTATAATCATGCTTTGCTCTGTCTTTTAATGAAATATATTTCACTTACCAACTACTGACACTACAGTAGTAAATACACATCTTAAACATATTAGGAGTCAATGATGTATGAAGATCTCAATTTCACAAGTACTTTGTTGAACAGCTTTAACAGCCTGTAATACGTATTTCCTACTAAATAACTGTCAAATGTCTATAAAATTTGGAACATCGTTTTTCTTCCCCCATGGATATTGAAAAGCTTTATTAAAAAAGCTCTCTCCGAAGGAATTCTGTAGGGCAGTATGTAGAAATTGTTCTTTTATTTGCACTGAAATATATGTTATTATATAAGTCACAATTAAATATATAAGATTAAGAAACAGAGGAATATATCATCTATAACATCTAGAAATTTTGCTGTGCTGAAGAAAGTAACCTACTATGTAAAGAATGAACATGTATACATTTAAACCACGGGACTGCTATATGTAATTTTTTTATATGATCAGGTCTTTTTTTTTTTTTCTAGATTTATTCTGTTCTGACAAAACAGGTACAAAAATTTGTGCTTACCTAAGTATGACCTTCCCCAGTATGCATTTTGCCACTCCAATATATCATGCTGTCATGTTAAATCACATGCTTTTGTCCTTTCAGATTAAATCTCAAACTACTTATATTGTTTTTTGTTTTAAACTTGGAGTCACTATTAAAGCACAGTGGGGAAATAATCACAGGATATACTGAATATCACACTAAATTTACCAAAGGATTATGCCTGACTTTGCTTTTTACTTTAGAAAATATGCGTTTAGTCACAGAATATTCAAGATAGTGAAATGTCTGTTTTTCTGCCTCTTGGTTTCTTACATTTCTCTCTCTATCCTGTCCTCCCTAAACATGCAAAGTAATTCCAGGTTGACAACAAATATTGAAGGAATTCCTAATTTCAGATGGTACTGCTAATCCTACTGGGAACATAGTGACTTTTCCTGTAGCTTACAATGGAACTATTTAAAAAAGAAGAAAAGAATGTATGCTTGTTTTAATTATATATAATATATTTAATTTTTAGGTAAAAACATACATATAATATGGCCAAAATATACATTTTATCTGAAGATAGTAATTATTGTATTGTTTAGAACCAGCATTGTTCTTCACTTTAAAAATCACTTTTCAGTCGCATGTATCATGCAAGAAACTTGCTAGAAAGCCAGAGATGTTTTTTCACAGTTAAAATGACCATGAAAATAAGGGACAGATTACAACCTGTTTTACTGTACAGGCTTGCTGAATTTTCATAAAGATGTATAAAAGAGAAAAATTCTTATCAGTTAGTTACACTAAACTGCTGAAAAAACTGTATGTGCTTTAAGGTAGAAAACAGGCCAAAAATGGATGATGAAAAAAAGAAATATAATGGTTGTGCCAAGAGAAGACAGAACAAAATTAGCAATTAAAAACCAGATGTGATTGTTGGGTAACAAAGGAGGACTGAAATATGCAGTCCAGCAATTGCATTTCAATTTCTGTAATGGATAATTACATATTAGACTCTTACGTGGAGGAGATTCCTTTATAAAGCAATCCCTTTATCATGCATTATACATCACTTGCAGGTCATACTAGGAAAAAAAATTTCATTTTTCTTGCAAACAATGAGCAATTACTTCTATATAGATATATTGGAACTAAAATATTGCAGCACACAGTGGAGCCCTTATGAGTTTTTATTGCAAAAAATCAAAATTTACTCTGAAATATATAAAACCTTCATGAGCTTTATGCAACAATCACGTGTTAAGATTTTAGAGTGCTGTAGTTTGGAGTCAGACTAGTAACTCTGAAGTTATAAATAGTTCTGCTTAATTTTTGGTAGTCTTTTTGTATTTCCAGTATACATTCCTGACATAGAACTACCAGCAACAGAATATCAGTGGAGATCTTTTTGCTTCTCAGAAAGGCTACATAGAGGGGATGAAATTCTAGAGGAATTCCTGGATTTATTTTTTAATTGATGCTAGTAAATCACAGCTTCTGAATACCTGCTGCTCCTAAGACCACTCTATTCCACAGACACTCTTCCTAGGATCTCTGATTGTACTCTATTTAATTTGCTTAATGAAAAGCCTTATCTCTGAGCATCTTTAAAGAAAATGGCTAAGAAGCTGAAGGGTTGTAAACAGATAGAAACATAAAAAATGAACATGTTTTCCAGAGAGTATGTTTACACCTCTTACATGCAGGACTACCTTACAGTGAGTAACAATTCTCTGGGAAATCACAATGTTGGAATTTGCTGATACAAATAGCAGTATTTACTCCTGCCATAAAGAAGATGCTTCCTATCAAAAATAATTGACTATCGTAGCTGTTCTAGTCCCACTGTCCTAGGTGATCTGCCAGATTCCAAAAACCCAGCATCAGAATTACGCTAGAAGAGTGTGGGCAGTTATAAATTCCTCTCAGATTCTGCTTTGGAGAATAGTTCTGAGCTGCTCCAACAGCAATTAATTAATCCCAGTGATTAACAGTGACAACAAATAACACTACTGTTGCTGTAGTAAAATACTGCCAAAAAAACCCTAATATCTGAAACAGAAATAGGAGTAAAAGATGCTGGCTAAGCCACATGTGGATGAACTAAATATGGTATTGCAGCTCTGTTACTAGACAGCAAAGGGCATTTGTGAGAGCTGAAAAGCAGAGACCCTGTGGCATGGGCCGATGCATTAGAACGTTTGGTCTGCACTTCTAGTTTGTCACATTAGCAGCCTTGCTTTCTACTTATTACCTCTACCGTTGCTTTGTATAGATGGAAAAAACATTCAAACACAGGACATTTTTCAGAGAACATTATTACAATTAGTTATAATAAGTCAGAACAGAAGAGAGTAAGAAATACCCTATCTGAATTTTCTGCTTAAAAAGGATGAGTCTGTGAGATTGCATATTCAAGGAAGGCACAGTCTGAACCTGGATGAAGCATCAGTAAAAAAGGTACTGTAACAATAAAATAAATTATTAGTAGCAAGTTGTAGCAGGCAGGATTATATCCCTTCACCTGGGGATATAGTGGGAACTTTAATATGAAATTACAGACTCTATACTGCATATAGCATGTTCCTTATGCCAGACAAAAGGTAGCGAATGTAATACACTTAAGATGAGCCTGGAGAATTAGTGAGACTAGCACACACTGCTTCTCTGAGCTCTGCACACCATTGACAGAGACCAGCTCCCAGCCAAGATGGTCCTTTGGAGTCATCAAAATACCTATGAATATTGACTATAACTGGTTTGCTCACTGAAAGCCCAACTGACTTTGAAGTCTCTCCTTACTCATACTTTCTTAGGGTAGCTTGAAAGCTGTGTTTTCTTTGATCGATTCTGATAAACAGTCCGTAGAAAGGAAACCTGCTCTGCGTGTGCACTCTATTGCAGTGTGTGTTCTACACTTACTTGCTTCCAGATGATAAACTGATCCCAGATGGGCTATATTCCTGTCATTAAGCAATTATTGCCAAATTTTTAGCAATCACTGCCCTAAATAAACATTATAGGTAAACACAAGGTGAAACAACCATAAAGGCCATTACCTCTCTAAGATGTCTCTAAGTTACCATATTCATGTGACTGTGGCTGCGAAAGTACAGCAGATAGAACTATCTGAGGTCATCTCAGAATGAAACTAGTTAAACCCTATATTAGAGAATGATTTGTGCTTGAACTGTATCTGATGCTGCAAAAGACTGTAGCCATTATGAGCTGGACTGGGTCAGCTGCAGGATATGAAAACTGGTATGTCACATTACAAAAGGGACACAAAGATGATCCAAGGACTGGAGCACATCTTCTGTTAACACAGGCTGAGGGAGTTGGGGTTGCCCAGCCTGGAGAAAAGAAGGCTTCAGGGAGACCTTAGAGCAGCCTTCCAGTATCCAAAGGGGTCTACAAGAAAGCTGGAGAGGGACTTTTTACCAGGGCTTTAAACTGAGCGTAGATTTAGATTAGATGTTAGGAGGAAGTTCTTCACCATGAGGGTGGTGAGGCCCTGGCATAGGTTGCCCAGAGAAGTAGACACCCCATCCCTAGAAGTGTTCAAGGCCAGGTTGGACAGGGCTTTGAACAAGCTGGTCTAGAGGAATGTGTCCTTGCTCCTGGCAGGAGGCTGGAACTACATGATCTTTAAGGTCTCTTCCAACCCAAACCATTCCACAATTCTAGAATTCTGTAAGAGTTGTTTAAAGTGGACAGTTTAAACAATTACAGTGATGTAAGATACCAACCATCAAGATTTATAGTACAGCAAACACAGAACTAGGATCTTAAAGGAAAGCACAGGAAAAACATTAATGCCCATAGATCTAAGCAAAACTGTAGATAAACCACGAAAGAGGCTCAGAGGAGACTGGATTTTGCAAAGGTATTATGCCAACTCTAAGCATTAAGTATACAAAGCCACTATAACAAATGTAACTATTTTGGATGTGGATAAAGCATTCCGAAATGCATTATGGATGTCATTATCTATATTTTTAATGTCTTTGCCACATCAAGTAGACAGCCATAGGCTAATGCATTAGTACTGGACAGTGATTTAGCAAGCTGTGTTCCTAAACCAGTCTGCTTGGTACACTTTGGAAGATTTCTAGCTGTACCTCAATTATACCTTCAGATGTTTGAGGAACAAAAACTTTACTTATACCTTTCATTTACTGCTAAATAACCTTCCTTTCTCTTTGAAGTGATCATCGGGACACAAATTTGCTACAGGGTTCCTGCTATCATTGTTCCACCACATCCACCAGACTCGAGCAAGCTAAGAGGGTGTAGGGTATGAATTTCTTAAGGAAACATTGCGGAACTGCTTTGCCAAGAGCTACTCAGTCAACAGAAACATCTGCAGTTCCACAGTGTTTGGTGAAGGCATGGCTTCAGATAGTTTCTAAGACTTATCAGGAGTCTCTAAGGATGCCTGGAGTCCACTAGGATCATATCTTGTGGCTCCTCTCCATCACTGTCATAGCAGATTCCAACACAATCTCCTGCTGTGTGTGAATACCTTTTAAAATAAATAATTTTAAATAGTCAGTCTCTTTATGGTGAAGACTACAAGTAAGTCTACTGACCAAAAGACAAAAAAATAATTTGGTTTCCCTGTTGCCTGGAAGATGCTTAAATACTGAAAGTTATCCAGTACATGTAATGACAAGTGCGAATCGCTGTGCTGAGTTGAATGAAAGCAGACTTGGAACAGAGACAAAAACTGAAACATCTTCACTGGAAGGCAGAGCAGATTCCTGGAATCAAAAACCATGCTAGCACTTAGTGATTGAATTGACTTTTCTGAGGAATTTGGTAAAAGTAAGGCTGGAAGGAAGGCATAGACTGGGAATCTTAGAAAGGCATTCAGCTGGGATCCTTGGGACAACTCAATTCTCAAGCTAAAGGACTGACACTTCAAGCAAACAAGCTGATCACAGTCTGAAAACATGAAAAATAGTTCATCATTATGAATGAACTGTTATGAGAGTGAGGGGACTGAGAAGAAACCAGAAAGAGGTCTGATTCTTGAGTGTTAAGGGTGAACTGGACAAGAGTGAAAGGTAACCAAATGGACCATTTTGCATTACTAAGTTAAGTGATGTCTGATGGTACAACCCTTATGAAGGCCTTCTTGAATCAGAGGGGAACACCCCCAGAGCTTCTCTTCAGTCAGGAAAATCCCAGCATTTCTATAGATGTTGAAGAAGCATCTATAGCATTGTGGGTTTAACAAGGATTTAACTCTTAACAGATCATGGCATGAAGGAATATCAAAGTGTACACTTTTATTTCTGTGGCACTATTGCACAAGGTTTCCATTACCCACAAAGCAAAATGTCGAAGGACTAGAAAATAAGCCTATTTCTTCCATGAGCACAAGGACTCAATAACAATGATCTATGCTTAAGATTATGGCACTACAAAACACAGCTGCAAACCAGATTGATTCACTACCTGTTGATTCTTGCCATTCTCTAGAATAGCCACTCACAGCTATGTCCACTGTTGAAAAACACCCAAAAATCCAAACCAGGTCAGGCTGAACCTGTAGCTGACTCAGAGAGAGGTAATCATTCTTTTGCAGTGATTATCCAAGAAAAGACCTTATACTGACAAGGTATCTGATGGATGAGTGCGGATGTTTTTCACCTTGTATCTGCCTGGCAAGAGCAGTGCTGGAGGTCTTGAATTACTTGCAAATTACAGCTCACTTCCAAGAAACAGGCTGAGGTCAAGACTATAAACAGCTTCAACTAGATCCAAATAACCATGTATTTGGTTACTGAGAACATCGTATTTTAAACAATGGAAAATATTTAATACTATTATAACAAAAAGTTCTAGTTTCTATATTATAACTATACTATATTATACTACAAATAATCAGAAGGAGAATTCCCAGAGTACTAAATCTTCAAGAAGGAAAAAGTAAAGATAAAAATGGGAGGAATGGGGATCTTCCAGAAAGGAAAAAAATATAGCTTTATGCTCCCCTTTATTCATAAAGATAAATAACTGCAGATAATTTTTTCTAAAAAATAGTTTGATAGCCCAGTAACAAATGGCATAGTTGTGAAGACACACTCTTAATTCAACATGTTATTTCACTTTTTATGGTAGGCTAATTCAAGATGAACAAAATCACAGTAGGTGGTACACTTGTATTAATCCATCTTATTACTTGTACCAATTACCTGTGCTAACCCATATTATTACTTGTACTAAGATATATTAGCCTCACAAGAGAAGGTCATATTTTTCAATTGGTTATTTTAAAGGAAAAAAACAAAATTACCAAATACTTTCTAATGAGCTCTTCTAAAGAAGAAAAAACCACCCAGGAATTCACCCTTTTCTTTAGTTCTGTGTAGAATCACTGAAGGAATATCTCTATTTTACATGAAAGTGTAAGATGGGCTAATTATTGCTTAGATGCATTAGTGGTAAAATATCAAGTATGGGCAAGGCACGGATATTACTTCTTATTGCTGACCTGTCCGAGACCAGTTTTGAATCCTGTGTCCAGTTAGAACACCAATCCTCTAATAAGTTTATTAAAACCTGAAATAGGTACAGAAAAGAACCACAAAACTTATTTTGAATCTGGAAAGCAAATGGTACAAATGTTCATGTAGTTTTACTTCCTTATTTCCTAAGAGAAAAAGGTGAAGAAGTTCCTAAACACAGATTAAAAATTAATCTACAAAGATTGAAGACATCTGATGCTACATAGTTTATTAAATCTAGCAAATAGGCAAGGGCATTACATAGGTAGCTCTTGAACTAAACAGCAACAAAAGCAAGTATACATTTCTGGCATTGAAAGTAATTAAATACTGGGCCAGCTTGTCAAAGTATGTCATGATGAATCTTTAACTTGGGTTTTTATTGTGAGATTACTTTTTAAATAGGAATGGTTTAGGTCTATTACTTATAGGCTCAGTCAAAAAATTCTAACATTCAGAAAGTGGTTATTTAAAACAGTTCTGTAAGAGAATAGCAATAAAGCAAAGAGAAAAGTAAGTAACATTGGTAGTATGACATTTAGCAGTTTATTGTGATTTTTGCAATGATAATTCAAAGGTGAAGTCTTCTCACCGAATGGGTCAGCCTCTGAGCTGATCAAGAATTCCCTCTTGAACTATTAAAGCAATTTTGATCATGGACAACTGAACTACATTTCATTATCTCAACTGCCAACTTCCTAAAAAACAATTTCAAAACCATATTCTGCCTTCAGTTATACCTTTTCACTTCTGAAAACAATTACTCATGCTCTGGTAACCTGATTCATCCCAGATTACTTATCCAGCCTCAAAATTGGCCAGAACGTGAACTCTGAGCTTTGTGACAATGAGTAAGAGGGAACGAGCTCTTCAAATCCCAAATGGTTTGGAAGCATGGCATTTACATTGAGACATTTGTGTAAAAGCAGGACTTTTATTTGTAAAATAAGTCACAGAAGTCTTAAATTCAAAGTTAATTAAGACAATCTAAATGGATGTTATAGAAAATATACATAATGAACATATTAAAGTATCTTTGTCAAAATACATTAAAAATTTAGAAAATTCAAACTGTGTAAAATTCCTTTTATCACCAGTTGCAAGTTAAAAATAAAATAAGGGCAGACCTCCAATGCACCTCATATGCTTGGGATCTTGCAAGGTGTTCAGTAGCAAACACTGTTTCTAATGAAAAAATGATCAAGGACTTTACTCAGATGATAGATGACTTTACTCAGATGATAAATGACTTTATTCAGATGACAGATTACTTTACAAGAAGACAGACTATCCCTCCTGTGGTATGCAGAACATGGTCTTACCCTCCAAGGGAATTGCACGTAAGCATTACAGATAATACGCACAAATTTGGGTTTTCCTGAAATCTCAGGTTCACTATTCGTGCACCACACGGTAAAGCTCTGCTTGCTTTTTAGGCACAACAGATAAGCATGGGCTGCCACTATCAGAAAAACTTACGCAGGCTTAGTCTTGTTCCTGAAAGCTCCTCAGACCCAAGCAAAAGGTGACTGTGTATCAACGATTTTTTCCACCAGCAGCAATTGTCTTTCCTTGTGAATTACAGCCATCCCTTTGTAGAGGCACAGTTAGAAAAAACACTGATTTGAGTACGAGCTTCTGCTACCAAAAGAACAGATCGATTTTGAGATGGCTTGTTTGCTGCATTTGAAATCCTTGACCATGTATTTTCCAAGAAAACTGGTATGATAAGCAACAAATAACGTGAACTGCAAGATGACTCTCTGATCTTCTGAAAAGCAGGGTAGGAGAGAAGAATTTATTTCTGGGCCTCACTGACGTGACATGCTGTCTCACCCTATCAGTCAAGGTGTTAAAAGTTGGATTAAATTACTCCAACACTTACAATGCACATAGCAGATATACACACATCCTTGTATAGTAATTTATCTTTAATACAAGAGAGGGCATAGGTTTTCTAAATGGAGGTAATAGTAGCAATTAACCTTGAAGTGCATTACATTAGCTTTGAAATATTTGTAAACTAGATAATAAGAATGTTTTAATATGTATCTTCATAATGCATTAGTGGACTTAAGACTGTTTTTCAAGAAAATGCTAATCTTTTTAAAAACAGGGTTTTGATAATACTGTAATACAGGCACAACGTTAACCCATGAGTTGAAGTATTCAGAATTATAGGTATTGCTTACAACTATTAATGGCTTTAAACTTAAACAGGGGAACTTTAGGTTAGATATAAGGAAGAAGTTCTTCACAGTGAGGGTGGTGAGGCACTGGAATAGGTTGCCCAAGGAAGTTGTGAATGCTCCAACCCTGGCGGTGTTCAAGGCCAGGCTGGACAGAGCCTTGGGCGACATAGTTTAGTGTGTGGTGTCCCTGCTCATGGCAGGGGGGTTGGAACTAGATCATCTTGAGGTCCTTTCCAACCCTAACTATTCTATGATTCTATGATTTCTGTAAATTGGATAGTTTAGGCAGAAAAATGTCGCTCTTGAGGACTCAATTCATTTGCGGTAAGCTAGAGAGACAGTGAGTAGGGATAATGTAAGGGGTCCAAAAGACATTTATTTTTATAAGTGTCCTAGCAAATATTCATGCAACTGTGAGGTTTGACACTCTTTACATAGTGCACACACAATTTCCTGTGAAACACCAAGCCATCACTGAACACAAAAGGTTGTTAGCCTAGTGGAAAAGATTAACAGGGAGACCAAAATACTAGCATCAGGTGGATTTCATGTAACTCAATCCTGCTCCCCTCTAGCAGGGATATTTAAATGAAGCTATTTATACAAAACATAATTTGGAAGTTTGTCATATAAGGCAAAGCCCAAATGAGATTTTCCCAAAGTATAGGCAAAGAGAAGATGAGATTTTCTCAAAGTATAGGCAAAGAGAGGATGAATTAGGTCTCTGCCCATACCTTCCTATGAAACCTTCCTGATGTAGGTAGACCCTGGAGTACAAGAATCTACTCTGATGTACCTACAACATCAGATGAGTGCTATGCAGTAGCATAATGCATGTGTCCAGTGAAGACATCTTCCTTAGTGTCCTAAACAAATCACTTCTCTAATAACCCATTCTCTTTTCTACTTCAGACATACAGGTTTACTTTGTTGGAGTTTTCTGTATTAGAATTTGTTGTTAGTAATAAGCATTGAACTTACAATCATACTTCTTCTATGTAAAACTACATAATATTTTCTACAATAACTATTGGGAAATAAATATCTGATTAATAAACTAGTATTCATCTGACCTAATCTCTTTTTCTTCGTTATCTCACATTATCAACAATGAGAAGATAACTCCTGTAGCCTGCTTTGGATTTTATTTTATCTGTCTGTTTGAAGAAGAATGGACTATTGATCCCAAAAAGAAAATGTGCTTGGAGAAGTGTGTATATATATTCATGCTTCTGTAGCATTACCAGAAAATGACAATAAGGGCCATGAGAAATAAAGATTTGACAACCACAATCAAAAGTCAATTTGAGAGATATCACTGGGGAAAATGACAGCAGAAAGCAAAACCAGAGATGTTTTGTCAGATTAAATCTTCTGTTTCATTGGATTCAGGCAGTATTCAGTCTGGCTGGACAGAATTTTCTACCAGGTGCTGAACAATTCATTGTTAGCTACCAGAGAAATAGGTCAGATAAATAAAGGAAGAACTCTCCTATTCAAACAAACAAACAAACAAAAAAACTAAAAACCAACAGCTAGAACACACGATCTTCTTTAGTTGTAAATTTTTTTGTAAATTTGGGCAAAAAATTCAGTAAGGGGCCACAGGGCAATGTAAAAACACAAATAATAAGCTGTCTAGCACACTTTCAGTAATGCTGCTTTGATCTAAGAATACATAGGACTTAAATGATTTAACAAATTTATCTGACCTAATCCTAATCAGCCAATTGTAAAAAACCAGGAAAATTCAACTAAGATTTCTTACTCCACAAGCGAGAGCATGAGAAGGTAAAATATCAGGAAATAAGCCATTTTTGATGTGATTATTGTGATGTTGATCCACATGGCTCTACCTGAATCAGACCATGGAATCTTACAGCAGAGTGTAGAAGATAGTATACTGGTCAGAGATTAGCCAAAGCAACTAGCAGACTGAGTTAATCACAATGCAAAGCTCATAATCACAACAAGGCGAGGACGTACCAAAGCCTACAGAGGGTTTTCACAGGGATCCTATCAAGCTACAGAATACAATGACATATGCAATCTGTGATGTGAGGGAGACATCAGCTTGAAACCTCACGGTATTAAGTGCCTAAAATTTGGAGATACTATTTTCTAATAAACAAACATTGGGCTAAATGTAAGTTATACCTTCAATATCCTTAAAATAGGAAGACACCTGGTCAAAAGTGGACTGGAAGTTAACATAAGGGTATGAGGACCAAAGCTGAGCATGTCTCTGCATTGTATGTGAGCAAAATTAATGTAGTCTGAATTCAAAGCGTGTGTATCTAATGTATCTAAATCCATATATCTCTTGTGTGTCGAAAAGCCTGAATTTATGAAGCTGAGGAATATTTTGAGTAAAGGTGTCTGATGGGAAAATCAGACAGAAAAATACAATAAAAATTAGGAATTCAATAGGAAGATGCATTAGATAGCCAAAATGTTGCAATCCTGCAATAAAGATAGAAGCTTTGCTTAAAAGCTCATTTTCCTTCTCTGGTGCAGTAGCTACATTTGTTATAAATGTGAGCGTAATAGTGAACACATGGAAAAAAATGAAAATTACAATCTGAATGAATTATGATATATAGAAAATTTGCATAGGAAATCTTCAAAGGAAAACTGCAAAGGAAAATATCCATTAGTAAATCAACTTTCAGAGTTTATATTCAGGTTGGTTATTTCTAAAATGCATTAGGAACAAAAGGAAGCATATTAACAAGGATAGCATCATAGAGATAATATTATAAATCCAGTTGATCTTCCCAATTTCTGATAAGCATACCAAATGACTGACACAGAACTAATGGCCAGAAAACATATACTGCTTACTTAAAAGGGAGGGTAAATCTGGGAGTAATGCAAAGAAACAAACAGCTTCACTAGGTGAAGATGAGGGGGAAAAAATAGAATCAGGCACTGTTTCTTAACAACAGCAAAAAAGAAGAAATTCTGGAATGATTACACTCCTTCTTCCCTTGTCATCTTCAGAACATGTCAAGGTTTTGGATTCATCCCACCTAATTTCAGAGAGTCTGTAACTCTTACAGTTTCAGAATATCACTGACCTCAATGAATAGATCCCAAATAAAAGTGCACTTGGTCTCTCCTTTAACCAAACACATTTAATGTTTTAATCAAAACATGTTACAGGGTTCATTAAATACACCCCAGTGCATGAAAGTTATTGCCCTGTAGCATACAGGACTTTAAAGCATATGATCTGACTTCTTACTTTGTGTATCAACTTGTGAAAGACTACTCTCAGGCTTCATTTTTCTTGATATATTTACATATATCAGGAGATAATTCTATTTACTATTGTAAAAGATTTTGAATTCTACACGAAGAAAGTGCAGAAAGTATTACTGGCACTAATATATTTCTAACTAGAAATGGTATACCTCATTTCACTACCCAGGTTATTTTCTTATGTCTACCAAGTTCAGTATGTTATTTTCCCCCTAAATATTTACAAAACTGTGTTCTTAGAAAAAGTTTACTTTACTACTCAGTAGACCACGAAACTAATTACCTCTAAATATCTTGTTAAAAAAAATCCACAACATCAGTTTAAGTTTTATTGTTTGATAAAAAAGACACAGATTTTTTTTTTTTTGTTTTTTTTTTGTTATTTTAGCCTTAAGTACTAAGAGGTAATAAATGTTCTCAAAACTTGGTTAGAAACTATTGCAGAAGCATATTTTGATTTATACCACCCACATTTACTGGTAGCTAAGAGAATGGAAAAGTGAAAAAAGACTCAATAAATGTAACCAGAGGGCATTTATGGATTTGCATTAAGAGGGAACTCAGTGCTTGTGAAAAATATGTAAAAGTAAAGGCATTTACAATGGTAGGCAAAGACTGTGTGATATATAATTTTCCTCTGTTTACGGTGGCTCTTTGACAGTAGGTAGGTAGCACTTACTTATTCAAAATACATAAATAAAACAGGTACTTTGAAAATATAAATTCTATATTGAGTAACTAGTAGGAAGCAGAGGAAGTAAATCTCAGAAGTTGTCTCCTTGAGGGAGACAAAACAGACCACGATCCCATCTCTTTCTCATACACAGGTTATTTTCATAAAATTCTCTAGGTTATCACCTAGAATTACAAGAACAAAACTGAGCAATAATATTCTAGTATTCTTCCATTTCACAGTAGATGAGGTGATTTCCATTTATTCAAAGTCCCATTCTATATCAGATAGCTAATAACCAAACTGCAATAGGAATGAGATCCTTGTGTTCACGAACTACATCACAACTGTTCACCACTGAGGAAAGCTGAGAGCTCTCTGATCAATTCTCTGCTTACTTGGGTCTAATTTTTTTTTTCCTTTTTTAAAAATGTTAATTATAAACTAGTAAATTTTCAAAAGGCATTGTACCGGTAACTCAGAATGTAGTGCTCTTTATCCATTTCTTTGACATCTCTTCATTAGCAGTTACAGTATTTACTTACTTTGATCTCTGTGGATATAAAGCACTAGACAAGCACATTATCATCAGGAGTGACAATCAGTCTTCCGAAAAGAAGCCTTTCAGTAGATGCTGTCCTGGGAACACTAAAAGGATTTTCAGCAACAATGGACCAGCCTTCAGAAAATGATTCAGCGACATGAGACTGCTTAAAGCTGGCAACTATGGGCTGAAAGCACCTATCACAAGGTTCCCTTGGCTAGCAAGTTTCTTTTCTTACCTGCCTACTTCTGTTTTTTAAAATTATCCAGAACTTGAGGCTTTTAGTATGAAAAAAACAAAAGATTAATTCTGCCCAGTAGTGGCCTGCTGACCAGTCATGCAGGATACACAACCTGGTCAGGTGCTCCCACCTACATAGCTCCAAACCAACCACAATACATGCTGCTGTCTACAAATGACTTGCTAGCACTGTTTAAGCAGAAATATTTAACCAAGGAGAACTTCAATGGAGTTCTGTGTTAAAGATTCCTATCTATTGCTCACTCACTCGCATACAAGTAAGCAGTTGTTTCAACAGCTGTTTTGATTCAATTTATCTTGTTATATATGAAGGCTTAATTGAACAAATTACTCCTAAGGAATGCCTGAAATTGCTAATATTAAAATTTCTTTCATCTCTTTTTCTTTTGCACACTGTCAGCTCTGGCTAATCATTTCACATATTGGTCCATGATTGCTTTTGAGGTTCAAAATTCTGTGCATAACTCTCTTTGACACCAAGACTGATCTGAAGAGAAGAAAAAAGGCAGAAATGCCATTATGTTTATTACAAGCTATTTCTAGTATGAACTGCTAGTCATTATGAATCTTCTGAAATGAATATTCCTCCGTTTCCACTCATGAATAACACTGTGAAGAGGGACTTCATTGAGGAAATGTTGAAATTCCCATCAGATCATAGCCTGGATGACAAAACAGCTTCAGTGGCTGATAATTTCAGAGCAACAACAAGTAAATTCTATCACGTTTCCAGTCATATCCAATCCTTGTCAAAAAGAGTTGTAAATATCACAAGCAACTCTCTATGTGTCCATCAGCTCATGAATGGGAAGTTGTCAATAGCCACGATTATTAAATGGGATTAAAAGCTGCTTTGACATTTTAGAGGAATCAGGTGTTTCAGTAATTTAACTCAGTTATTACAACTTTAGCTGTAAAGTTCTACTACTGACACTCTCGGGGCTCCTAAGCCAGAAGTTTAGATAGTTATCAATAATACAGAAACATGGAATCCATATTTCACAGTAACCTATGATCACTACTGCTACAGCTGAACCCAGGGCACACTTCTATGCTTTTTTTCTTTTTTCCCCTATTAGAGGTATTAACTTGCTTATTTCCCCACAAACAGAGTATTCTTATGTAAATATTTTTAATCACTCATATCCTTCACATTTCTTCCCTGAACTTTATCCTCACTGGTGCAGGTGCCAATGTTTACATTGACGAAGAGTTTATTTTAAATAAAAAATAGTAAGTGATCTGGCTTTTGAAAATCAGTCCAGGTTTCCCAGGAAACATTAGGACAAAACCATTTTAACTTAGGAAAGGGCTGATCTCATGATGCTTCAATCACTGTCCCCAACAAATTATTCAGAATAACTGACACACAAGGAAGATAGTCACAAAAAAACCCTCTTCCATATCTTGATCAAGTTCACATGATCCTTATCAATCTTCAGAAAAGTACTATAATTATACTGAAATTGTATAAATTGATATCCTGAATACTGCATCATCTTAAAATGCCAACATACTGTATATTCAAGTTGCTCAGTTCTTGCATCTCATTTTAATTATGAATGACTTTTGGACAAACTGGACATACAAGAAGAAATATGATTGATTTTAAAGTTATACCTAGGTGTATCTAGAAACAAACTTTCCTGATTAAGTAACAGTACATTACGTCTTACACCTAATACACCTGTTTTAAAAAAATCAGTAAAGTTTATCAAGGAAGACATAATCTAATTTATGAAGGATTAAATATCTAACCCAGGGACAAAGTCTGTGCAATCCACAACCCATGAGAGTGAAAAAAATTATTCTCCTACTGATCACTTTAGGAGCTGTCATATAATATTAAAAACATCTATTTGAAAATAGTTTTATAACAACAGTAAAACCACTCAGCAGTAAAAGGCAGCTAGGCAAAACCACAGAAAGCATACTGTGATCTAAGTGAGTGCAATACATCATAAAATAATATTCAACCTAGAGATAAAGTCTCTGCAACTCACAATTTACAAAAGTGTATAATTCTATTCTGCTACTTACCACTTTAAGAGTTGTCATACAATATTAAAGACATCTATTTGAAAACACTTCTACAACAACAAAATCACTCAGCAGCTGAAGGCAACTGGGCAAACCACAGAGAGCATACTGCAAAGTGAGTGCATACCACAGAAAATAAGTATAAACCAGTATATACAATTTGTATACCGAGTTTTTAATTATTTTCATTATGAAAGTAATTGCATACTTTTATACATGTAATTTGTACTGAAGAGTCTGAAGAAAGCCCAATATTACTTACACTTAAAATAGTTATTATGACACTGAAAAGAGGAAAATGAGATTTTGCTATTGATTTACACAAATTGCACCTGATTCTTCCAAATTAATGTGGAAGTGGTTCAGAAAGTTCAGAACCATGACAACCCAGCGAAGGAAGGAAGATAAGTTTGCTTCAAGCTTTTATTACCACAATAGAGACCAATTCTGAAACCTAGATCTCTCTACCAAAGCTTCAGTGTGATCTAGAGAGTTTTGATTTAACATCCTGCTTTGGGTGCACTGCATTACAGATTACTATTGACTCTATGGATGATTTCCAGATAGACATAGGATGTGTTGCATATGCCATAAAGTATGAATTTGTATGAAACATATTAACCCTTGAGAAAATAAAAGAAGGGATATAAAACCTATCCAAAACCAGACAACTACAAGTATCCTTAAACCAGAACACTTTCAGAAAACTGCAATGAGCTTGTTTATTGATTTCTGGAAAACTACATGGATAGTGTGAGTACATTTTTTTAAATTATTTTTTTCTTAACATTCTACCTAAAAACACCTCTAATATTTGCACAGTTTTATGATGCTTGCACTTTTCTTTCATGGGTGGAAATGAATAGCCTTGATACTTATTTAAATTATGATAGCTTTTTCAACAACCTTATGAAAGTGCACAAATCTACTTTTTTCCTGTTGTAATCAGTTCAGATCTTTAATTATCAAGTTTAAGAAAAAATTAGGGAAAAAACCTGTACTCTTCCTGAACTACAAGAAAACAAATTCCTAAGTCTGTGCCATTTGGCTAAGCCCCATTTTCATACATCATTGTTTATATCTATTACTTGGTTCCCATGTAACCTGCCTTTCATCTCATTCATAGCAGTTGAATACCACAGAGGAACGGGGAATATATGTCTTCCTGTGGTTTCATCTAGCTGGCATGCTGGAAAACTGTCCTGCATTAGATAAGAAGAAATTTTTGGCCAGTGAGGCAGACAAAAATGGCAGATGAATTAGAAACTTATTTCTTACAGAAATCTTACAAGCACTTACAGACAGCTTCACTATATTTCTAATTATCTTTCCATATTCAGCCATAAAAACAAGTATTGGCAACAATCAAGTGATAAATTTTGCCAGTGAACCTGACCGGATGCAGCAATCAGACTCGACAGGGCACACACAAGCCTGCCGACCAATCTGAAAAGTAAATATGGCTTGTTTTATCAAATCTCTGCAACCTCTAATGCTGGAGATAACTTTTATCATAACATTTCTTAAGATAATTGACATTTCTATTTACAACTGAACATGAAACAAAAAGAAAAGCAGAAGTTCATATATTTGAAGTGTATCTCTGCATTGTCATTTAAATATGCACTCTATAACTCAATATAACGCACTTTAATGGCTACATAAAATCTTAATAAAAATGCACTTAACAACATGTCTTTGAGTCCCTGCAGGGTTTTCAGATCAATACTAGCAAGTCCACACAAGACAGCAACATGGAGAAACAGCTGTGTGACTTCCTTATTTAAAATCTGTAAGACTGTGTTTCTTGAAAGGGTTAAATCAACAGGATTACTTTAGACCTTTTCATAGGAGCAAATTTTGCTTATATTCTCACTCGTTAACACATGAGACCACAATCCCTCAGTCAACAAAGTTCCCCTTTTCTTAGGCATAAGTATATACACGGTACTCAAATGCTAGCTTACAGGAGATTTGAGAACACAGTATTTCTTCAATATTTGAGAAACAGACCATTTTGGTCTGGAACCTAATAAAACACTGGGATGCAATGAATATCATTACGTTACCAGCCATGCTGCAATCAGGGTTTTCTAACACTAACTTCTCATAACAGCACTTTTAGAAATTAGGTATGAAAAGCACATTTAAAATAAAGTAAGCTTCTTATTTTTCACTGTTACTGCTTTATACAGAAACAGCATTGCTAAGAAGTGGTCATCTACAATAAACAAAGCATCCATCAATAAACGTTGCACTTGATTGTCCCAAGTGAATGTTAAAGTTACTTGTTTTGAAACTGAGTATTGTAGTTCTTCTTCCTCAAGCACATTTTAACATGTTAGCAGTAAATTAAAAATTCAACAGGTTTTTAAATACTGTAAAGTATGTATTTTGATATTATAACAATTCCAGTACAGATGATGTTAACACAAATAGATTACCAAACAATTCTGAATAGATTGCAAGACAATTTTAAGGCAATATAACTGTATTTGCATGTTAACATCCTGAAATCTAGTTTGACCCCTACTACTTTAAATTTTCAGATTTAAAACAGGAATAAAAGATTCAGATTTTGAGCCATTTATCTCTGTTTAACATCTAAGTTTATACTTGTAGTATTCAGGATACCAGTTTATTTTTCCTGTGAAAGAAAATCATCTCAACTTCAACATCAACCACACACAGCCACTGATTGCACGTCGCTCTCGAGGTAGCTCAGGTAGTGCCTTACACCCAGTTTACAGGTGCCCTTTGCCTTGCTGCAAGAGGATAACCAGAACACAGAAATGACAAACCACTGAAAAGCACTCCCTTACCTTCTAAACCTGCTTCAATCAGCCCAAACTGTTCCAACACTTTAACAAAAAGCACAATCACGATCAAAACTGCTATCATTTCGAGCCCTTCCAAGTTCATGA
>NW_009920109.1:710-3011 GCF_000696875.1 Nestor notabilis | reverse complement strand
GAAACACGCGAGGCGCAGATGCGAATAATAATAACTTTAATAATATTAATTTTTTTTAACTGGGAACGAAACTGAGGGGCACTGTGCTTGCAGACTGGTCGTGTCTTCTGCTAATGGTGCATTGTGTGTGGCAAGGAAAGGATGCGATGGTTGGCTTGGCAGAAAGTGGGCACTCCAGAATGGGGGGCAACTGTTACTCAGCTTTTCTCTCTGGTATTTCTGATCGGTCCCTCGATTTCACTTCAGCTCTGGGAGGAAGAAGGCAGGGAAAACAAAAACAAAGAAAACAACCACTCAACCCCCCCCTCCCCCCAAAAAACCCAAACAAACAAAAATAAACCCAATTCAAAAGAACAAAATCTACCCCAAAAAAACCCCACCCCTCGAAAAAGTTCCCTCACTGGCTGTGGTTTTTATTTGGTAGTGCTAATTGCCTGGGCTCAGGTCTGGCCTCCATCCTGGAAGCCTGGTGTCCAGCTGAAAAGTAACATCGCCAGACGAGAAGATGTGGAGTACCGCTCATTGCCTGGTTTTGTAGTTGAGTTCCTTTTGTCTCTTTGATTTCTGCACCGTCGCGGTACTTGGTCAGCACAGCAATTTTTGCAGATTCCCAAACTTCTCTACTTCTTTCACATTAATGCAAGGGGTAAACGTTCGTTTTCAGAACTTGAGCTTCTTCTATGCGTCTGGGGATTATTCACGTGGTAACGAGCCCACATCCCCACTCCTGCTCGCCTCGCTGGGAAAAGAGAGCAGGAATAAAAACCCAATCGATATCACAATTCCATTTTTTAAAAGGGAATCTTAGCCAACTAACAGCAGTAAAACCTGGCCCTTTTTTTGAAGTGCTAACTAAAATATTCGAGGGGGGTAGCTGGAAATGTTGGTCCTTTTACAATTTGCATAGAGAAGGCAAGCTAATACCACTAAACAAAAGGCACTAAGCCACATATTCAAGCTTAGTGAATTCCGCAACTTTTTATATGAGCAATTTGTTTAAGCTTAGATTTTGGAGTACGTTGGAATATATGAGGTTGAAACCTGATCTCCTTTGGATTCCTTACATCCATCCGTCCATCCATCCATCCATCCATCTGCTTAGAGAAGAGAACCCTAAGTATTTCACACGTACAGCTGAACGATTTCATTTTTAAAGTGTTACTTGGAGGATCGCCATTGCCCACTGCTCATTTTAAATTCAACACTTCCAATAACCCCGTTGACACCCGAGCCATTATCCTGAGTTTTCGTCTAGGGCCTTCCAATAACCCCTTCGCCCCCGGAGCCATTATCCTGAGTTTTCGTCTAGGGCAGCTGAAATGTGTAGCGGAGCTCGTGGATGTGTTCTTGTTTTGTTTACCGAAGACCTTTTGGGTTCTCCGTGTGTTCCCTCTCGTGAATTGTGTGCTCCATAGCCCGGATGATGCTCACTCCAAGAGCGCCAGTGTAATATTTCGCTAACCTTCTACAGGGCTGAAAGGAACACAAGGATAAGATTATATTTTCCCCTGTGATTTTTTTTTTTTTAAAGGCTTTTTAGGGCCTGGGATGTTAAAATATTTTGCGGAACTGGAGAGGTAGATTAGCGGAGTTTCTTGCCAAAGCTGGGAAGCTGGTATTACAGACTGTCCCAGGGGGAAATCGCTCACATTAACCACTAAATGAATATTTGACAAGGGCTCATTCGGGGGTATTATTACTACAAACGGGTCCCTACTGGACTTTCCAAGGGTCAAAGAGCAATAGTTCAGTTAATTATTTAGACTGTTAGTAGATTTGGTTGTAATAGCTGTACTTATTTCTGCGTCCGACAGCTTCTTGCGGTGGGGGACGAGGGGAGGGAGAGGCTCTGCCTCGCAGCCCTGGCTCCAGCAGCAAAGGGTGAGCGGCCGCTGGCTGCCATCAGGCTTTCTCTGGCTCAAACGACGTTTTTATTCCGTGAGATGCCCACGGGTGCCGTGTGGGACCCCGGGGAGGTGGTGAACCCCTCAGCAGCGTGTTCTTTCGCAGTATTCATTCCTCCTCGTCCCCAACTGGCTGCAGCCCTGCGTATCTGCCTCAGCAATTTAAGTAGTATATAATATAGGTCCCACTGAAAGAAAGAGGCCCATTACTGATAGGTGTGATTAGATACACTTCAGTTATTTAAATCCTGGTCTAACTCAAATAGTAAAATCTAAAGCCCGCTGCGGTGCGGACGATATTTCCGAGGATATGTGCAAAATGCTGACTTTGAGATGGCAGGAGAGCCTCCTCTTTGCGTTTTTTAACACCAGCCAGCCTCGCCTGACACTGTCGTTT
>NW_009920109.1:0-614 GCF_000696875.1 Nestor notabilis | reverse complement strand
AAGAGAAGAATAAAAAAAAAAAAAAAAAAAAAAATTGTTGGGAGTGTGCGATTAGGTGACAATAATATATGTTGAATGAATAAGAGATAAGCTGCAAAGGGGGGAGAGGGAAGCAGTAATTACAAACCCAATTCATTCAGCTTTTCAGGACTTTTGTTGTGGGAGCTCCATTGACGGGCTTCGAGCTGCCAGTTTTCTCACATTAAAAAGAACTGATCAGCGCCTCAGGGGGACAAGCAACACCGCTTAACTGCATAGTGATGGGGTCCTCATTTAGAGCCATTACAACAAGAAAATTAAACAGAGCCTTTGTGTGCACCAGGTTTACTTTTCAATTGCTGACAGTTTATAGCTAACTGCTCAGAGATTGAAGTTTGATTGCGGTTTGATCGCCCACCACCGCTATTTTAGTTTTGGTAATTAAAACCCAGTTTTTCTGACGATAGCACGGGGAATTGCAGGAAGTTTTGATGCTATTTTGCTTTTGAGGAATCAGCTCGCTTGGCGAGGACGTACCGCGCTGCAGTGAGTGTGGGGGCTCTTTCATTTCCGAGCTGCAAAGAAAAGGAGCCCGGGGATGGGAATTCCCGGAGCTTCACGTTCGGCTGGGCGAG
>NW_009920108.1:0-19393 GCF_000696875.1 Nestor notabilis | reverse complement strand
CCTAACTATTCTATGATTCTATGATTACTTTCTATTTCCATTTCAGAGATGGCACATTTATAGTGAGAGTAAGCAGACCCTGTTTATGTTGTCTCTCACTCTCGTAATTTCATCATGAGTCTCACCAAACTTCCTCCCAAAACCACAAACTTTTGAATCTCAGCTTTTGTTAGGAAGACAAATGCACACGTCCCATGACTGCATAGAAAGCTCTGAATTATCATATTGGGAAGGTTGGGGGGACACCCCCCATCTCAATTTTCCGATGATATTTGAAGCCCTGAGGTTGACTAGCTCTTCATCATTTCGTAACTGCAAATTAAAGGACAACTGAACTTCTGAATTCTATACACAGGAACAGCCTGCACAAGTTGCAGCAGCCCTACTCTAAATTCTGCCTGCAGAAGCCTATTACCATGTAAAAGCAAGAACGACAGCCTTTCAGACACCAAATTAGACTTGTGGGCAACATGCATACTGTAGTTACTTTAACCTTTTGTTTCCAAACTTGGCAATTTTTACCTTGTAGTCCCTAAGACAAAACAAACACAGCGCTTTGCTAACCTTCATTAAATCTTTGGCTTCTTACAGTGCTGGGTTATGAAACGTTCTAACTTTCACTTAGGTAAAAGCAATTAATAATCTCTCAATTACACAATTATGATACAACCCAAGTGTAATGAAATGACTAAACTGCAAAGCCACATGCAAAGATGAATGAGAGAAGTTGTATGGTAAAATTTGTCCCTGGCTGTGCTCCTTAAAGGGCTTTGTTGATACTCAGGTCACTGCTGTTAGTGCTAATCCTCTCCTCCTAACCCACTGATACAGCATTTAAAACTGAGGCAGACCTGAGACAAGCTGGGGACAACCTGTAGTTTTGGCATGTCTCTCCTTCCTCTTGAACCTAAAGGAACCTCTCCCAGGCTGTTGGTGTTGGTGATAAGAAACAGCCACAGACCAGCTCATCCCGGTCACAACATCAGTGATATACTAGCATAAGATGCAGATGATAGCAACCCTTCTTAATAGCTGCTCTTGATCCTATATTGTCAACTCTCAACCTTTCCAGCCTGCTTTGTTAACACCTGTGTTTTACTACAGCAGAAGCCTACATGGAGCTAAACCAGTCCAGGTCTCAAGAAGAATGACCAGGGGGAAATGAAGGGAATTGGATGCATCCAATTTGGTAAGATTTGTCCATGCATCTCAGGCATCCAGGACTTCCATCACTCTATGGCAATGCACGAGAGAAGACACAGCCCAGCACAACGAAATGAAAAAGGGCTGTAAACTGAACATCAAATTAGTTTGGAACTGGAGAGAGCAGGGAGCAAAGTCCATGTGCTCAGACATGGCCTCCTGCTTCACTGGATAAATGAGAACAGAGTTGAGCAATATGATTTAAGAATAAAATTATATGACACTATGTTTTACTTCACAGCACGCTAAAAAATGATTAAAGAAATGTGAAGAAGAGTAAAAGACTTGTTCTTTTACCTTCACTTTCAAATACAGCAATGTAGCACAGAACCATTCTGATACGTTGCTGTATGCATCACTTCTACGCCTATTATCCAGCTTCTTAGAAAAATGAAATCCAGACCTACACATTTTATCTTAGAGCAACAGCACAGGTTTTGTAGAGTGAGAGCTTATGAATGGTAAAACAGGAATTAAGCACTGTGAAAACACAGTCCAAACTCAGGGGTCTATTCTTTTCTCATTCCTTTATATACTTCCAGTATTCAGGAAAATTACATAGAAGCAGTAAGAGTAGAATAGATTCCTGTGAAATGAGCTCACAAATGAAAATAAAAGAGGAAGAGAGCACTGAATAACTGAATCCCTTGAACCAGAAGAATGCTACATTGGAGTGTCACAGGAAGATACACAACATGTGCTGCTGTGCACCCACTTTTCAGTGGACCCTTGTAATTTATGTACCTGTCAGCAATGCCATACGTGCCCACAGGCTCTTCCCAATCTCCCTCCCTGCCCATCAGCATGCTTCCACAGAGAACTGCCAAGGAGACTGACACAATGAAAATGCATTGGCTGCCTTTCAACCTTCTACATACCCTGGAGACAGAAGGATTACTTATTATTAGCAATTACGAAATTTAATCCACTATACTACATAGCATACGATCAAGCTTTATTGTTCTCTAGTGAGTCTTACCATAGTATAAACATCAGATTATGAACCTATTTTTTAATGCATTGATTTCAGTTTTTATAGTCAACTTTCCCCGTTGCAATGTGGTCACTTCATTCTGTACTGCTGATAAAATGTGGCTCTAGAGTCACTGAACAATGTAAGCGTGTGTTTCTATCAGTGCAGAGGAGAAAAAAATCCAAAACCTAACTTCATTTCTCTCTCCTATTTTCTTTTAACAAATGAACACCTGAAGCACAAGTGGATTAACTGATAAATTTAAGTCTGCAGATAAAACTTGGCATACTAACATGAATGAAAACCCCGTCTCCCAAATACTGATGCCACGCTTTATTCACAAAATTATCCTGGCCTTACTTGCTGTATCCACACAGTCAGAATAGGTGAAATAAGAGCCATAAAAAACATCCACCCTATGTGCAGTCTGGCCAAGCACTGTAAGAACCAAATGCTCAACACTGTTTTCTTCTGCTGCTCTTTTTTCCTCATAAACTAACGATGATATGAATGAAAATCACAATACTCTTCCTCACGGACTGCTAGTTTAAGTGAAAAATGGTTATGATTGCATAAGTGACATTGCATTTGCTGTTCACAAATATAAAAGAAAAAAATGTTATAAAAATATGTACTCCTTGCCTAATCAAGTATTACCAAACATTGACCCTTGTAAAACAGCAAAGTATCTGATTAAAAGCAGATGAGAAAGCAAAAGTGAATTTTTAACACAGCCATCTATCATGCCACTCTGCCATCTTCCATTCTGAGTGGAAGGTGGATTTTCTGCCTTTGCTTTCCCCACCCACTACACAGCAACACGTACACTGAGGAACCCTTTCCCACAAACTGTAACGTTCTGTGCTAAATCCAGCTACCCTGTGGAATATGCTTTTCCCCTGGGCAGAAGACGAGAGTGCTAGGTGCTCGTGGCCCTTACCAGTCATGCTGTACTACCAGAGGGCATTCAGCATAATGAAGAGAGCAGTATGAGAAGCTACCTGCAAACAAGCGAGTACTTTTACTTAAACCAATATGCCACTCATTACACAGCGACTTAATTTAAAAAGGCACCTGGTGATTGACACGTGCCACCAGGAGCATAAATAGCAGTATGTTTTCCTAGGGATTTTCACTTACATCTCTACAATCCTTCCCTTGACTCAGAACTCCTCCTTTCTCTGTACCACTTTCTCCCACGTACTACTTCCAGCCTCCCCAATCCTCATAGTAATTTCAGCTTCCCAGCATGGCTCTACTATTCCTTACCTGCATTTTTTTCCCACCCTCAGCACTGCAAGCCAAAATACCCATGCCACAATAATGGTATTGAAAGGGTTCCCTCTACTCACATTCATGACAGTTGTGGGAATTCAATACCTCTGAAATAAACCATTCTTTCAGCTCAAATGCCCAACCAAGTTCAAAAGGCTGACAGCATAATTGCAAAAACATACTTCATTAAATTAAAAAGTGTTCCCCACAAGGAAACTTTAATGGAGAAAATCAGTGACCAAAAATTCTAAAATGCATGTCTTAATAATAATTATAGCTCAGAGCAAGAACCTCAGATCTTGTTTCTTACCTAGCTTTAACAAAACCGCAGCTATTTAATCACCGTTCCTCATAAAATAAAAGGAGCATGATACTCTTTTGCTACAATGAGAAAAGTTAAAGTACACCAAATTTAGACTCAGTTCTGTCCTTCAGCAGTGAAAACCACTTCCCAGTGAAACAAATATAGGCTGTGCATTCGTGTCTACATAAATGACATGATGCTCATGTAGAGTGAATGTCATTCCACACGTAAGTCAGAACAGTGATTAATTAAGCAACTGACTTCAGTGATTTCTCACACCTGGTCATACACATCCAGAATTTCTATGCAGGATTCTTTTGACTGAGACTGGAAAGAGAGGTCTGCTGCTTAGCACAAGCAAGCATCAGATTGATTTCTAAGCTTGTAACTCATCCATATAATCATATTAAAGCATTTTGAAATTAGAAACAATCAAGTACTTTGATTATTTATCCACTAAGGAAAGCATTTTTATCAAAATAGCCATACAGACAATCTTCTATTCAGGGAAGAACCAATTTGTGAACATGGCTGTTCAAATAACAAAACCATCAAGTAGGCAAATGTTGTCCTCTGTCAGAGCCTGATTATTACAACTGGAGAATTTTAAACAGCAGTGAAACAAATTACACAAAGCTCACTAAATCTGGGGAGTTAAGAGAGTCCTGCAGTCCAGGTTAGTATTCCTCTGTGTGATGATAACAATCCAAGGACTGTCTAGATCCTCTTGCTGCCAAGATAAAGCACTGAGGGCAGCTGCACACCAAGCAGCAACGAGCTGCAGCTAGGTGCTGTAACAAGAGGTGAAACTTCTGAAAGTGAAGGCAAGGCTGAGTAGACAGGTAGTGAATGACCCTGGATGCACAGCTTTCAAATGATAGTACATAATGTATATATATAAAATTTCCTCTAACTTCCAGACAACAGAATTTACATTCTGAAGGCCTTATCCTGCAACAGCTCCAAATACCTTCCTCTTGATGATTCACAAGAGTACCATCCTCATATGTCCTTTTGACTCATGCTGAAGCATAATTGCTGCTCTTTTTTTATTGCTGCACCCATTTTCTCTCATCTATCCTTTCTGTTTTCCCTTTATTTCTTTTAGTATTCTAAATTTACAGTTACAGAAATAGCTTTCTACCTTACATTCTTTTTAACTCTCTTGTGCTATGGCTCTTCCTTTTCTCTAACTTTTCAGGAAGGCAGACACTCTGCAAGAGTGCCGTTTTGCCTCTTAATTATTTAACCTACTCATTTCTTTTGCCGAAATGAAAGCCAAAGGATCAGGAATACTTTATTTCTTAATATACTGTCCAAGCCTCCAGCTATTTACTTATGAACTGATTATGTGAATGACTGTGTTAGAAGTCATTAGAGGTCTAAGGGATAATGGCATGTACAATAGAATATAAAAGCTACAAACGGGTTTTCAAGCAGCAACGTAACATGTTACCCAGTGCTGCAAATGCTTGTTAGCACAGGTGAGGTACATGAAGTTCAACTTTGCCATCTATACTATCCTGTTCTTGTTTGCCCATCAACAGTCACTTGTAGACTAGTCTTGCTCTCCATCACAGACTGATAAACACCACTTTAATTCTTGGGGAAAAGAAAAATTAAAAAAAAAGAAGCCAAATGATCAGGACTATAGATAATAATAGATAATAGCCTTTTGAAAGGTAAATCCACCAGGATGAAAAAAACAGTATGAGGAATAACGTCTGAGTGGAGGTGAACTGTAGCTTTCTGAAGCAATGTGGTGAACGTCTAAGAACCAAGTTCAGAGTCCAAGAGGTGAGCTTGCAGGTTAAAAAGATTTGAAACTGCTAAAAACTGATCAATGTGTGGGGGAAAGTTTAATGTTTGCTCGGAAAATGCCAGAATTATACATCTGATTTATTACTAAGTCCCTGCAAGGAGGAAAGGTGTCAAAAATTTAGTCAAGGATGACTTGAATCATGCTAAAAAAATGCTCAGCCATACTACATTCACTAATTTGGCTAATTCTGAAAACAACTTTCTTCTAAGTCAATATAGCTTCCATTATCCTGAAAGAACAACTGTTCTTCTTTAGTGTGACTACAGAAATCCTGCTCCATCCACTTAGATACAGTCTTCCCGGGTCCATGAACAGCAGCGAGACCTGGTTAATACATCTCACTGAAAGGGGTGGAGGTGTTATCTGGCTAAGAGTAACCTAAAAGGAGCATCAAGACAATGGGGAATCCACTAGGACCATATATACTTCTCTTTCCCAGGTAACAGCAAAACTGGACAAGATGAATGGCAGTGACGTTTTTGGCCACAGATACAGCATCCAGCACCACCTAGCCAGTCACTAGCCAGTGTGCCAGCAGTGGAAGCAGGTGGCATTAGCATTTGCCCTAAAGGCAGCCCTGACATTCTGAGTTTACAGACTTGTACGAGAAAGCAGGCGGCACAGTGGCCTGCAGACCACCTGCTGATCTTCTTGGAGGCAGAACTGAGGTGGCAGCCTGCCACTAGGAAGGAGCCAACTTTTGCCCTGGTGACTGACAGGTTTAGTCTTGATCCCTGGAGGAAAACGTATTGCTGCTGAGAAAGCAAGCCTGTGTGAAAGGCCAAAAAAACCAAGATATGAATGGACAATTTAGGGAAATTACTACTCCTTATAAATCCTCTTTTCTCGTTAACACATTAATCCTTGTTTTGTTTTTGAAATAAAACTCATTTTAAGACACTAAATAAATGATACAGATTCTGCTGCTTTGCTAAGTAACTGGACATTCTTAGTAATTAAGCAGTTTTTTCTATATTCAGCAGAAGGAAATATTCTAATGAACTTATTATGGATATATTTTTTTTTCCCATGACACAGAACACAAAAATAAGCAGTCCAATAATCATTATTACTGTTACAGTATATATTAATATATTTTGGATAAATCATTGCCTCTACTATCAACTCAGCTACTGCTCCTGCAAATAAAGCAATACCTTGTTACCTAGCAACTGAGCAAGTCCCTGCTACACTGCAAAAGAAAAAAAAAAGAAATATATATATTAATATATCCTCTTGGTTCCATGTTGAGAGAACATCCATAAAGAAAAGAATAATCCACTCAAAAGCCCTTAAACTCAGTATTTAAATAAAATGTTTGATCCTCCATGTTTCATGAGTATTTTCGGAAGCTAGGTCTAGATTAAACATGCGTTACCTCTTACTGAATATAATGTTCTTGCTATGCATTTCTTGGAATATTTTATTAATGCACACGTAAGTGCACAGATATTACACATGTAAGTCATGACAGGCTCTTAATGCTACATCTGATCTATATTAGAATAGCAATAGGTATCACACAGCTTTTTAAAAGTTCATTTGCTTATGCTAAATCAGTTCCTTTCCCATTTTACACAGCAATGCACAGTATTAACCTCTTACTGATGCAATGTCTCTTTTTAGGCTTGTCATTTGTACAAATTATTCCTTGTGTTGTATTAAAAAAAAAAGAAAAAAAAAAAAAGCATGTACTACAAGCCCTGCCACTTCATTGCTTCACATCTTGTCTGTTTCTGACAGATTGCCAACACCATGTGGGTCAAAAATGGACAGGAGTAGCTCAAAAGACCTACTTGTGTGGACAAGCTACTGTCCCAAGGAGCACACAAATTCAGCAGCAGCCTCTGATCCCTCTGGTTACCAGCATGTGTCTAGTCCATGCTTTACTACAAGTTGAAAAGGCAGCAGAAGGATTCATGGCCCTATGACCACACAGTATGAAGACATACCCTACACTGTGGCAAGGACTGCCAATAAGCTTGTGCAATAGAGAGGATATGAAGTCATGAAAATTGCTATACTGAAGGCCTACAGTTTCATTAGTAGGTAACTGTTCTCACATTCAATATTGTCTAGGTCATCACACTGCCCCCAGATCCAAAGTGAAATACTTCCAAGGACAATGCATATTTCACTTCAAGTTTAGTGGCCAATCATAAATCACTACTGCTAATCACAAATTAGGTGATCACTACACACCATGCAAAAAATCTGGATGCTGCTCTCAGTAGCAGCACCAGCAGTGAAAGTATTCCTGAAACACACTGTTAATGTTCTCTTGAAACTTTCTGAAGTCACCTATATCTCAGTGTGCAAGGATATTGGCTCAGTTAATCATAACACAAAAGTATACACAATCTATATCATGCTGCCTCAAACATCTGCTGCTGCTGTAATCCTTGATCATTCATAGCAGAAATATTCAGGAAATGATATGCTTGAACCCAAAGGCACCTCATTTTGTATGGCTCTTACCATTATCTCCAAGTGCTATATACTAGTCTGAAATCTTTTGTAGGTTGGTTTTGCCCATTTTATTTAACATTCTTGCAGCCTTTAACAACTAACTACCACAGTTCACCTCCCAGAGGAATGCGTGGAGCTCAGTAAAATGCATAATGCTTACAGATTAGACAGCAAGAAGTATCGGCCACCATGGCATTCAGAAGCCTTTTGCAATAAAAATTTCAGAAGTTAGTGAAATACTACAACTTATACATCTTACAAGGATAAAGCAAACATCAGAGACCATCCCCTACAGGCTTTGCATGACGAAGTCTGTGCATATTGTCTCTCCCTCTGGAATGCAGTCTTTAGTGACAGATGGCACAACCACTACCTACAGATGGCTCAAATGGGGGCTCCATAGCTTTGATAAATACTGCAATCAACTCCTAGGATAGGTACGGTTCAGGCAACAGAGCAAACACAGGGAATAAATCCCTCAAAAACTTCTTAACTGTAGAATAATCACACACATAGCATTAACCTAAACAGACAGATGAAAGTCCTGGGCTTTTACGGAGCTGACAGAAATTCAGGACTACTTAAGAGGAGGTCAGTAGTTTAGGATAAAAGTGTTTGAAATGAGCATCACTCAATTTCTTATCTACTTCATCCAGAAAACCATTTCCACTTTCATCATGGACCAAGTGCTTCTGATGAAAGTATTCTTGCTTTCCAGTGGGATTTGTTGTACTTTAGAGGAGCAATCAACCCTATCACTGACAGAGCCTTGGTTTGGTTGGTGGAAAACATCCTTGCCTCAGACAGATGATTCACTACAGCGAGCAGAAGCATTTGAATCACTACTCTACAAAATCAAAACTCACGGACTGATACTGGGGCTATTTGTAGCAGACTAGCATAATCTTTTCTAATCTTCTATAGAAAGCAGCCAGAGTGATTTCATAAAGGAGCATTTGCTTTAGTCGAGCACATGTCTCAGAGACCCTGCTCTCCCACTTCCTACTGCTGAAACAACAGATGTGGCTTTGCAATGTCTTCTGCAGCAACACAGGCTAGTGATGGGCGATGTTTGTCACCTGCCTTCAGCCACTCATACGTTGTGCCATTTGGGCAAGAGTTTTCTACCACATGGCATTTACCAGAATGTTCTCTTTGACCAATCACTGCAATGCTATGGGCACATAGGAAATACAAAATACACTAGTTCCAGAAATTTGTGGACATTCAGCTATATAACAGGTATATCACCGTTTCAAGTTGATGTCAGGACACAGAGGGGATGCACTCTGAAGAAAGTAACAGGCCCTCTCCTCTAACATGGATACTCCCTCTTATGTAGAAGTATCTCACATACTCAAGATAAACATACATAGGTATAAAAATATCTCCGAGACACATCAGGGAGGGTGGACTAAAGCTTCACTCGGAGTCCTTGGATTACACAAGCCGCCTGGGCAACACATGAAGTAAAACAGAGAATATCTTTGCAGAATCCTCAGGTCTTTGGTCTTGCATCCCAAAAAGTAATAGAACACCCATCCCACTGTTAACAGGCAATACAATGTTTCAAAGCAGCCCTACCAAAACTTAGGGTTATGAAACTTAAACTAGAATATGCCTATGGAAAAAGATAACAGAATACAAATAAAACCTGTAATCATTTAAACCTTGATTACAGTCCAATTACTGCAGCATCTAGAATCTCTCCTGCAGACCTGAAGTTTCTATTCCCTTCTACCATTGCTATCTTTTCCAGAATACAAACAGAAAACATTAAAATTGCTTGTTTTCAACTACTCCTGTCCACAATTTATCAAGTTTGCTGTCCCCACTTTCCAAGTTTCACAGCCTGAAAATGTACTGTAGAGTTAGGAGGGAGTTCACTCTGTCAGAGCTTCAAGAAATAGAAAATTTTTTTTTTGGTGTTTGTTTTTGTTGGTTTTTTTTTTTTTTTTTTTTTGTGTATTTATGGTGAACTACCTCCACTTTTATCCCTTTTAAGATTATGGAAAGCCATGACTGACATTAATCTCT
This sequence comes from Nestor notabilis, assembly GCF_000696875.1. NCBI lineage: Eukaryota > Metazoa > Chordata > Aves > Psittaciformes > Psittacidae > Nestor > Nestor notabilis. Next base: position 9,310 of record NW_009920108.1, on the reverse strand, counting down.
TTATGGAAATGCCGTATAGAAAAGGGAGACAAAGACTGATACAGTGTCAATGTAATTTCTGAATGCATCACACAATCTTTTGTAATATGTCAAAAGTATAAACAAAAACACTCCATGTGTCATAGTCTACAAAAGGCATCAGGTTTTATAGCATAATAATGCATGACAGCTCTCTTAATACTTCTGATAATTCAGTAATTATGTAAATACCTTCAAATTTGATTACACAGACTCACACACATCATTAAAGTTTGTGCCAAACTTAGACTGCTTTACATGTTAATGTAGCATCATGAAAACCTTCAGACTGAACTCAGTTATGTCAGTTTTCACACTGCTGGACTAGACCCCCTGCTCACCACAGCAGTGTGTGACAAAGAGTGACCTGAAGTTATACTATGATCCCTCAATCCTCAGTTTGAACCTGCACGATGTGGGAATGCCTCAAAGCTCAGCTAAGCTTCAACCACCTGCTCCCTCCCAGAGACAGAGAGAACCAGATCATCGTTCCATCCTCTTCAGCAGGGCCCTATGCTGAGGTGGAAGAGAAGGAACAGAAGGAATGGGGGGAAGCTAGATTGTGAGATCCACCTTAGAGAGCATCAGTCAAGGGGATTCTCCACACACACTCCAGTAGGGCAGCTCCATTTCTCCTTTGCCCACTGCGAAGCACAAAGACACCAGGGTGAAAGGTTAGGATTTGTTTTTTGGTAATAGTAGATGTGAATAATGAAACATAAGATGCATAATAAAAAAGTATAAACTTCAGTCTAAAGAACCAGGGAGGAGAGGAGTGGCTGAAAAACGTAAGATAAACCAATAGGGCTAAATTCCATTTAATTTACATGTTTGAATTGACTGTTTTCTTGCTATTACCACCTCTTTAGGAATGTAGAAAATCCTTACAAGTCAGGTGTTCCTAATAAATTGAGGTAATACTTCAGGGGTGCTACTAGTGTTCAACCAGCCCACTCACCCTCTTAGTTATGTCATCACTGCATCAGGATCAACATAACAGAGTTTTAACCACAACAGGTTGTTGTGGCTGAAATAAGATATTCTAAAAATAAGATTTATAAATGCGTGACACATCAGCCCCCAGCAATAGCAACAATACCAGATACAGCTTCTGTATAATCCTGCATGAACACAGGATTACTTCCATGAACCAAAAGTTTTGCATTAAAGTATAAAATCATCATCACATACAGATAACTAGAAGTTAAGATTGGCCAGAAAAGATGAAATTTTATTCTACATGAGTATTTGTAACTCCAGTGATACAATGGGATTATGAAGGTCAAATAACAATGCTATTACTTAAGTTACATAACTCAAACTAGGGTGCAAGCTGATGCAAGAACAACATAGAAAGATGACTACTGTTTTGTATTTATTCACTGCTTCTAATTCAGGTTGTTTCTTTTACATACTTCTGTTCTAAACTGCTTTTGCAAAAGAAATTTTCTTACAGAAAGTTCTTACACCATAAGGCAAGAAAGACATTTTTAAAAACAAACGCTGCTCTGCAGATAAAAAGGGATTCTTCTCTTGTAAAGGTCCCATCACAGATTACCAACCTCAGATACCAAAGCACAGCAAGCCAGGAAATCACTTCCCAGTCTGACCAAGCTACTGTCCTCAGCTGGTATGGTCTGACCACAATGGGGCTTTACCAATTTACACATGTACCACATGCTGCACCACATCAAGGGTCAACAGAAGGAATGGTAGTTTTTCTTTACTTGTGAAAATAATTAGAAAACTAGTTCAAAAAGAAAGAAGCTTCCCAACTTCCTATGACTGGAATGATTTTTGATATACATAGTAACAAAGAAAATATAATCTCAATGCAGTCAGATATTTAAATAGGGAAAAATGCTATTTTGTGGCATATTACTTGCTTTTTAGCTTATGTTTTAAACTGCATTTATTTTATATAAACATTAGCAATACTCTCATTACAGAAGTATAGTCCTGCAGTACTATCCTTAAATAAGAAGGCCAAAGGATTTCAACAAAATTTTCAACCTAGGAAGGTCACTTGCTTGTATATACAATAGAATATGGCATATTTAATTAAATATAGTTCTAAGGGAAACGTAATCCTCTACAGCCATGCATTCCATATCAGGACTGCCTAAGGTTAGTTTCCTATTTCCATAACTGGACATTTACAGAGATTATTAACTAACAGTTCCTCTAAAGGCACCTTTCCCTTTGAAAACCACAATGAATTATAAAGTTTAGAGCCTAATTTTTAGGCCATAAAAATGGAAAATACTGGCCTTGACCTTCCCTCTTCAACGCTACATTTTCTCTGAAGTTTTAGCCAATTAATTGGTCAGTGGAAACAAATCAAGAATAAAACCACATTAGAAGATGGCTTCTTTTGCAAGAGTACATGGAGCTTCTACCAAGTGTTTGGGCTCTCATGATAGTGATAGCAATAGGTGAATGCTTACTACCTTCAGAAAGGTATGTCAGGAGCTGCCCAAATACTGCTTCCCTGCAGTTATAACTGAATGTACTCTATTGCTTGTCTGTCTTCCTAGTATCCAAGACTACTCCTGACAAAGTTGGATGCTTATGAAATGAACATGATGTCAACAGCACTAAATAAACACTTGTTATTGCTATAATGTAATCATGACTAACATATATACAAAGCACAAGTATGAAGCTGTATGGCAGTGTGTTGAGATGACTGGGTGCAGGCAGCGGTTTGGAAGCACTCAAGTCATGGCACCACACAACACCACCAAAATCAGTATCTTGTGCTAAGGCAAAGGGCCTTTTAATCTTTCACACAGATCATAAAGATACTCTTTCAAACAACAAAAATTAGAATCACTAGAATCCAAGCAGAAAATTATAGTCATAATATTTAGTGCTTTTCCTATACTTTCATGCTTAAAGCAGTGCAAGATAGACGCATGGGGCTTTGAGCAACCTGGTCCAGTGGAAGGTGTCCCTGCCCATGGCAGGGGGCTTGGAACTACATGACCTTTAAGATCCCTTCCAATCCAAAACATTTTAAAATGCTGTATCTCTATAAATAATAAAGATTGATTGCCATTTTGCACAGGTACATAAAAATTACACTGACAATAAATTAGTAAAAATAGTAAGCAGTGAGACCCCTAGGAAAAGGTTAGTGTGACAGATTTTTAAACCTGTGAGCACCTGTTAAACTTAATAATTTTATGATGAGTTTTTAAATTAATGAGGTTTGGAAGTCTTTTTATAACGTACTTTCTGTAGAACCAATTTTTGCTTCCGAGATACCTGAGCTGGGCATTAACATGGATTAGGACTGAAAAGTACTCACAAAGGTCTGTGAAAATCCTTGAATTGTTTCTTGCTAGTGCTAAGAGCAGGAAAACCACCACAATCAGATATTTTAAAAGAAAAATAATAACTTGCATTAACTCTTGTAACATCTTCAGTAAAAATACAAATGAGTCATACAATACTTCCCTTAGGTTTTGCTGAAGTATTTTGCTGGGTGACAATTCACTCCAATATCAACTTACCCACGTGGTAGTTTATGAATATTGGTACAGAATGCTGAAGTTCTGTGTATTTTCATCATATATAGTAACGCAGGTGTTTCACAAACCAACTGTGTACTTATTAATAATGAACTTTCCAGGTGACTGCACTATTATCAAAGTAACACTTTTCCTAGATTCCAGCATTACCTCTGAATACATACCTGGAAAATAGAGGCATTAACAAAGCATGACAATAGTATAACAGCTCTTTGATTACGGGACCCTGAAGGAGATAATTAGACAATTCTGAGTCATCTTAAATTTTAAGTGTTTTAACTGTTTCCAAACTTATATTTAGCCAGCATATTTATTCATGCGATAAGTGACATTATCTAAGACTTTATAAATTGCTAGATTATTTTTACAAGCACTTTTTATGGACCCAATACCTATGGCCAGGTATTTAAAATGATGAGAGACTTAGTATCAATTTCAGTGGGGTAAGATGAAGCCTAAAAGCAGTCGGATGATCATTCATTCCTATTATACATGTATATACACACAGAATCATAGAATAGTTTGGGTTGGAAGGAACCTTCAAAGGTCATCTAGTCCAATCCCCCTGCAATAAGGAGGGACATCTTCAACTATATCAAGTTGCCCAGAACCACATCCACCCTGGTGTTGAATGCCTCTAGGGAAGGCGCATCTACCACCTCTCTCAGCAATCTGTGCCAGGATTTTACCACCATCATGTAAAAAAATTTTCCAATAAGGGTGGTACATATACACACATTTTAGTATTATATAAGAAATATTTATGAACACTGCAATTGACTTTGCATTTTCCTATATTCAGAATAATTACATCCAACCATTTTTTTGGTGGCCTACCAATTTACCACAGTGGCTTTTATTGCCATTCACAATACCCAGAAATAAAGGTATTATGTGTAATAGTGTTCTTCATTGAACAGATGCACAAAGAAGAAAGAAATTATCTTCAGTATACCCTTGGTAAAAACGACGTTTTCTCACTGACATCTTTGGAAAAGCTTCACGTCAAAGTTTACAGAACCAGTCAAGGCGGCATACATGCAAATACCCAGAAGCATTGAAGGTCTGACTCCACTCCGCAGTCTGTAGGACTAGTCAACTAAATGAAGAATTTAGATGACCATCCACAGCTGAACAAGCAAAACAAGCGTTTACCACCTTCATGTTCCACCATGTTTTAATGTACTGAAAAACTAAACGTTAATTCTCCACATTAGGGTTGCACTTTCTGGAAAAAAGTACTTCAGAAATTAAACAATGAGATAAAGTTGTCTGTCAAACAGGCAAAACTCCCTGCTGACTTCATCTGCTATTACTGCAGCTACTATTAAATTTACCCTTTCTACAGCATCAGAACTTAAAACACTCTAAACAACAGAGAAACCTCTTTGGAAGTTTGCTGACTGCAGAAACCAGGGACAGAATGAAGAACAAACCAATTACATGTAACAAAGTTCATACGAATCACCTTGGATTTCCTGCATGAAAAAGCTGGATAAACATAAGCAGAGAGATATATCTTTCCTTAACACATCAGAGTTTCGTGTTTCTAGAAAGAGCAAGCTCCAGATGCAAAGGCCTGGCAGTAGAAATTCCATCTTAAGCTTCCTAAGGCCTTTTTTTTCCCCACCAGACTTATTTCAGGCACTGCTGTTAAGCACAGAGCATGTGTGGTACACTTCATAAAAATAGGATGGTTACAAATACTTAGTTCTGAACCAGGTAGATTTTTCAATTGTATTTCCTAAAGGAAAACTGTCCTTTTTGGTTACTTAGCAAGGGATCATGCAAGTCTTGGAAACAAGTGAAGATATGAATACTCACAAGGGGAAAAATGCACAAATCTTAACCGTCCACACAGTAACTATGTTCCAGCATTGAAGATGACTATGATGCTCAGCAAGTACCCTCAAGTGACAGAAGAGTGAGGGACTTTAGAAGATCCTCAGATACACTGTCCTTGCTCAGTACCTCTTCTCTTGATCAAGCTGTGTTTCAGCCATTTGGCTTTAACCCAATCTCAGTTCTTGGTGCACAGATATACTGGGATTTGAGTTCTAATAAAAAAGAGGCAAATGTTTGGCATCATTGTTACAATGGTAACACTGCAACCTGTATGTTCTCCCAGTTTCTCTAGAGGTACCACAAAGGTACTTTCCAACCCCACAGGAATGGGCCAAGCAAAGACTATGCAAATATCATCTGTCTTAAAGGCATTGCAAAACTCCCAAAGATGTTCCTCAATCAACTGAGTTAGAAATATCCCACTAGCAGGAGGTTGAAAGCACTAAGTAAGGAATAGAGGAAGACCAGTGACAATCCTGGATTTCCTCCTTTGTGCTTGAACATTTTCATGACAATAAGAACTTGTTTCATTCTGTGATCCAAGGACAGAGAGAGTCTCCAGGAGGTCTGCCAGCACTTCTGAAGAGAGGATCACTACTCTTTCACCAATGAAGAAAGGCTGTCTCTCTGATGATTTTCCCATGGTTAAGGTTTGTTCAACACTACTATCATCGCTCCTGTACACTAGGCATAATGATTGCTATCTGCAGCTAAAATGAAGTTAGGCACAAATATTATTTGCAATACTCCAAGATACTTCACAGAAATTCACTGGGGGATGGCAATGTCAACAAGATCCTTTCCTTTCTTTAACAGTATGCTCAAGCTTGTGAGAGTGAATCCAGCCCAAATATGAGGGGGCTTTAAACAAAGAATCGTCTTCGTTTTTCTTTAGAAAAATTCTATTGCTCCAGATTACATAAACAGAAAGGAAGAAAAACCCCAACATCAGGTATCTCATTTTTTTCTCCTAGACTACTGAGCAGTATATAACTCCATGTCAAAAGCAATATGACCACTGAAACTCTCAAAAAACACCCTGCAGTCTTTACGTGTAATCTGTAAACAAAGACCACCTCCGAGAGCAATTCAAGCAAGGGAGCAGACTGATAACATATAGAGCTAACCTGTTGAGAGTAAGATTTGTGAAGACCTGCATCTTTGAACCTCAGTGCTCAAAATACTCGGTTTAACACACTCAAACACTTTACTAAAATCATCAAATTTTCAAAGCTTTTCTTCTCAAAGACAAAATACACAGAAAGCCTATGGATAGAGACAGCAATCAAAGTATGACAATGAAGTGCTTTCACTAGCTTGATTACATTGTCAAAGCCAGGTTTATCTGAAGCATAACCCTTCAATACTTGGAACCATGACTACTGTCTTGTAGACAAGCTGGCATAGTTGGCACATGGACTAAAAGATCAAGTACAAGCAGCCCTCTGTTATAGCCTACACAAAGGGAGAAATTACACTGAAGAGCGCTAGGCTGATACAATTTTCTGAAGGTGTTATTCTCTGGAATCTGACTGTGATTTCTTAAAAATAAGCTTGTCGCTCATGTAACTGTGAAGACAACATTGAAAATGTGAACTAGCATAAACCAACATGTTCCCAAATGTGACAACAACCCCAAATCATATCTCTCTGAGTAAAAACTGGCCAAATCATCACAACAATTGTTGATTCAGAAGACTAACATAAATTTTCAAGATTTAGCAAGCAAAGCATTGTGACAATAGGACCACCAGGAAAAGAAGTCCAATCTTACAAATGTAATGCAGTCATGCTTGGTATTTAGCAAATGAATAAGATCGGACCTGGAATGATACTCTCATCTCTCCTTTAACTCTCAGGCTGCACACAGAGCAGGTCCCTCAGGACCAAGAGCCAATAGATATTAAGTCCCAGGCTTGGCAGTTTCTCAGTCTGCTCAAAGCAAGGTGGAAGCTTACTACTTGTGAAAAATATTATTCATTATGCCTATCACTAACATTTAACAAATAAATACATAGATCCTTACCAAAATGCCAGTTGTTCAATGTTAAAACAAAGCAAAATGTCCATCTTAATGATCTATGGAAATAAATTAAAATGACCATTTCCAACATGGAATTCAGATTCATCTGACATTAAAGTGTCTTGCTCTTGGAATCTTAAGTCAATCCCCACTAACCTGGGTCACAGCTCCCTCGTCAAGTTCCTCAGTAGTAAAACTCTTACTTAGAGCCAATCTGCTTTAGTTAGTTCAGTGCAGCCTTCTCCGATGGAGGCTTCATTGACAGCTCTGTTCCTAATTCTCACATTCTCTACCCTCCCTTTTTAACTCCATGTGCCCACTTCCAGTTAGAGGTGTCATTCTGTTCCCTCAAAGAAACACGCTAAGAGGAAAAGCATTGAGCCCTTAGCTTTCTGAATTAATTTTGGGGTACTGCATTTGAATGCCTTCGAAGTAGAATGAATATGCATAGTGTATTTCAATTTGCCTTCTTACTGGATAAATTTATCTCTTCCTGACTATCACTTCTCCCTGCTCTGGAAAAAAAAATAAATTATAAAGGAGCTCACCACTATTACAGAAAGCAGAGCTTACTCTGAATACATCAGTGAGTTCTTCCAATTCTCACTTGTCAACCATTTGCACAAATTCTTGAAATGGAACTCCTCAGGTGTGTAAGGTTAAGAGAGTCTGCAAGTGACCACATGACCACAGCTTGTACGAGTTATATACATACATCAAAAAGAATCGATCTCTTAGCAGACTACAGCTGCCAGACCAAAATTCATCAGCTAAAATTACTTACTCTCCATTCTTTTCAGAGTATCACTGAAATTTTTAGGATGTCATGAGAATAGAGTTTTAATTCATTAAGTTAATAGGTTTAATCCTACACCACAGGATTAAGGCTTTGTACTTGCAAACAAGTATCAACTTTACATGAATGCTAACAATTTGTATTCGTATTTATTCAGGAAAAAATGCCCCCATTATCACACGACAACCTTTCGCAGAGGGTTTTTTTTTTAGCAGATAATTATATTTTATATTTTGGCATATACAATAGATGACACAAATCGGTTCTTAATGTGCATTCAAATAAGAAGCTACTATCCATCATGTCAGGGTCTACTTTAACACTAGTTATAAATTAAAATGTTCTTTACAGAATCATTACGATACATTATATCAGTAATCCTGCCACGGAGGGACACTGTAGTTTTCCTCATTAACGCAGTTGAGAACGGTAGGGAGCACACCTGGATTTCGTGCATGTGGGCACACATTGCCACTGCTCACAGAGCAGAAAGAATTTTGCAAGGCACATGGCAACATGCATCAGTCCACATGCTAAAATCCTTAGGAAAACCGTTACTGCACGTGTGCAGCAAATTGAGTTCCAGCTGAAATTCTCAGGTATCATTTTTTCCCTCTCAATACCAACACTGCCTTCTAGCCGTTAAGATGTATTTTTCAACATGAGCCTTTTCCGAGATACCAAAGCATAAACCATCATTCTGATCTCTACACACTTGTGCTTTCTATCAACCTTTTTTTTTTTTTTTTTTTTAAACTTAAAGAATAACCATAGCACTTTGCCCAATTAGCGTTCCTTAAATAACCGAAAGGACAAAGAAGCCGAGACCTCGGTCGACAAGTTTCAGACCAGGGCACAATCACAGCCAAGTTACAAGACCTAAGAACATGGAGGTTTGCAATGCGAATACTGATACAGCCCCCCCGAAAGCGGCAGCTGCAGGCTCGGTGCGCCCTGCTACGCTCTCCCGGGCGCAGCACACTAGGTGGACGACTACTTTCTCACCCATCCCCGAAAGGAATCCTGGCTCGGACACGCACGGAGGAAGCATACCGGGGCAGCCAGGGGTGCCCGGGGCGCCTTCCTCCCCCT
>NW_009920107.1:1988-7520 GCF_000696875.1 Nestor notabilis | reverse complement strand
CAGCCCGTTAGCCTCTCGCGCTTGCCCTTTGAAGCAGGGGCTGTCAGTTAATCTTCATCTAAAACAACGTGATGGGTTTGTTCCTCTTTCTGGTTTTAACTCCCCGCCGCTTGTAGGTGTCTGTCCCCTGCTCCCCCCCCATCCCCACCTCCCCGACACACCATCATCTGCAGCACCTCTTAGATCTCGCTGTGTTCTCTAATGAATTCACGGCCTCACCGAATTGCCTTTCACTTTAATACTTAATTGAGATTGAAGGAGGTGGCTGCTGGGCCTCCAATACCAAGTGAGTCTCTGGTGGAGCTCAGGCTGGAAGCTGCCTGATGCCCAGTGAGCAAAACCATCCAAGTTTGGTGAACTTTGCGTAACTTCCCGAGCCTCACAGCCTCCCTTCTCTCTTCCTCAACATGAAGCAGATGCAGGAGCAGGGATACAGCAGCCCCAGGCAGGGGATCTGTTCACACATCACATCACCCATCGCCGAGAAGCCCAGCCCTGGCTCCCTCCTGCTCTGCAGCTTCTGTGCATCACTGAACACAGGGCGCAGCGACAGGCAGGGAGCAGGCGCTGTGCCACGGTCTGCACGGCTCCCCCTCCCCGGCACCACGGGGCTGGTAACCTTAACACAACCACTACGGAGAGTGCTCCTTCATCGTGACGGGGAGCCTGGACCTGCTCTGGGGTGAAGCACTGCAGCCCTGTAACAGCAGCAGTTAAACTGCAGCGGGGATGGGCGCTGGCAGGCGGTAACGACCCGGGCTGCGACGCGGCCCGAGCAGGAGATCTAATAGCTTTGTTCTAAAGGGAAAACGGACTTTCTGTGACCTTTGGATGGACAGAAACCTGGTTTCAGAACTTCTCCAGACCCTGCGAGGTCGAGCGGCCTCGAGCCCCACGCTGGGACATCGCTGCTCTGCTGCCTCTCCCCATCAAAAGCAGCAGGCAGGGAGCTGTGAGCAGGAGCAGGGCACGTCCTTCCTGTGCTGGTGTCCCCAGAGCCGGGTGCAGGACACGGGGGGTCTCACCAGACACCCCCCCCCTCACGCACTGGGGATGCAGCCCAGCACCCCCTGAGCTGCCCCAAGCAGCGCTGCAGCGGTGCCCCCCCAGCACAGCCAGCTCGGCGGCACCAGCGCTGTCACTGGGGTGGTGACGGGCAGCTCGTGGAGCCTTGTCAGGGCCAGGAGGAGCCCCTTAGAGCCCATTTAATGGGTCAGGTCCTGTGCGGTGCTGAGTGGTGGTGCTTGGCTGGGCAGGTTGGGGATGGGAAGTTGGACTCTCTGCTCATTAAGCCCCGGTCTTAAGGGGCTTGTTGCAGGTAGTTTGCAGGCAGAGGGAGGGTTTGACATCTCTGGGTGAGCTGTGTCTTCCCTCTGCTATTCTTAGAGCTCTTCCCTGCAGTGGGTTGATTTTGGGGAGCCTCGAGGCTGTAAATCTGCACCCTCGGGGGAGCCTGGCCCCACATTTGTGCCCTCAACAGCGTGTGTTTGAGCTCTTCCCTCCTGTCCCTACCGTGTTTGGTGCAAATACCTGGGGGTGGCTGCAGGGGAGGCACGGGAAAGGTGAAGTCCTTTATTTTGCTCTGCATTGTGCAGAGGAACAACTTGATGTGTTGCAGCTGCTGCCGCAGGTTCTGCGTGAAAATGGCTCTTGACGTTCCCTTCTCCCCCAGCGCAGATGCACACAAGTGCCTGCAGCCCATGTCAGGCTTATCTGGGTTTTTACAGCCCTTCTATAAGCCCATAATGACACATCCGAAAGTTGCTCTGAAAACAGCCCCTCTCCCTCCTCCTGTGCCAGGAAGGGATAAAGATCCACTCGGAGCTCACTCATGCGGAGAGCAGCTTCTGAGACTGTTTGGAAAACAGTGTTTTGTCAGTTCCTTCTGAGGCAAGGCGATGGCAGGTTGTCTGTGTCCCCCCTCGCCTGCCCATGCAGCTCCCAGGTACCCTGACTGCAGCAGCACCCACCCAAGGGATGCACCCACCCAGAGATGCACCCACCGGCTGCGTGTGTGCCCCTGCCCACTTCTGCCATGGGGAATGCTGCCTCTCCAGGCTCTCCATGCTGGGCAGCAGCCCCCCCCAGCCTGCAGGAAGGCTTTCCCCATGGCAGAGCACCACATCCAGCCCTAGGCAGGAACCTCCACAGGCTCCCGGGGAGGCAGAGTTCCATCAGCTCCCACTGACAAGGACCAGTGTTGCTGCCTCCAGTTCCACACAGCCCCAGCTTTTCAAGAAGGACTCCGTATCCTTTGCAGATCGTCCTCTCCAGAGGAGCAATAACACACCATGATATTGCTTTATTTAAGTAATTCAAACGCATGCACAGTGCCGGGAGTGAAAGGCAAGGAGACACAGCGATGATGTGTATTACTATGTAATACACTCCATGATGTGTATTAGCAGGTGGCCGCATCCTGCCCTGCCGCATGGATGAAGGTGCTGGGGCTGTCTGTGCCCTGGCTATGGTCTGGGTCTGGAGGGGTAAGCTGGGCTGTGGCTGTGCCTTAGCAAAGCTTTGCTTCTAGAGAGACGACAGGGCTGCTTTCCCTCCAGCCCTGTGGACTCAGCCATCACTGTGCCAAATTGTCCTGCTGTCAAGCTGGGAACCCTTCAATAGGTGGGACGGGGACAGCAAATGTTTCCAGTCCTCTTCCTGTTCCCATCTGGGGTGTGTTGTTGTTATTATATTTTAGCTCCCCTTTGAATGACAACTCTCTCCAAACAGCTCATTTGGAAATGTCAGGTCCATTCTTGCTAAGTCATCAGTCAGTGTGATCGGTGCTGACAGATGCCCTGCAACAGTGCTGCGGTGTCTAACACACTGAGCCGCAGCCTTTTGTAATATCATATTAGCTTATTTATTCAGCATGGCAAGAAAGCTCTCCTTTAGGAAAGGGGAGGGAGGGGGGCATTAACCCTTCCAGCGGCGCTTCCATCTCTGTGTGTTCCACGTGGGAAACCAGGTTCTAGGGTGGCATTTCCAGCATTTAAAGCTCCTGATGTCACTGGAGTTGAAGCCACGGCAAGATCCCGGATCAGAGTCCTCTCTAGTGCACCGGCCTGGTGAGAACTGCCCCTGGGCTTCACTCCGCACTCGTGGCTGTACTTGCTGTGCACAAGTGGCGTGTGCTGCATCCTGACGGCCAGCAGTGAGCATCCCGGGCAACCCTATTGCCTTGCCTCACACTCGGACTCCATGGCAGGAGCAGGGGTGGTGCTTTAGGCTCCCCCTTCACCTTCCCTTGTATCTGTGCAGTGCATGGCCCCAGGAAGAGCACAGCTCCTTGGCATCCTGCCTCCTCTTGCTCTTGGGGAGCAGCCGTGGTCCCCAGGAGCAGGATGGCAAAGCCCATCCTGAGAGTTGATTCCCTGCAGCCCCTCATCTGCATCACGGAGCCTTTGTTTGCTCTCATTAACGTGTCTGCAAAGTGCCTGATGTGTGAAATATCCTTTTTATTAGCTGGAATTGGCAGGGCCATCTGGGAATCACGTCTGCTCCGCTTCCCAGGCCGGGGCTCTCCACATGAGCCGCTCCTGGTCTTGCTCAGTTTCTGGTTTGCAGCGGGCTCAGCTCACAAGTGTGCTCCTGCAGGCAGAAACCATGAGTGGGACAGGCCATGGTGTCACCCATGGGTGCCTCCATCCCTGAGGTCCTGCCAGGCAAAGCAGGCAGAGGTCTGCTGGAGCAGGGCTGGGGCTGGTGCCTCCAGGGCTCGGGATACCCTGGATTCTCCTGCCTTCAGGGGCTAGTGTGAACTACTAGAGCTGCACCCAGAGTGCGGGTGAGCTCAGCAGCAGTGGGATGTTCCCCCTGCCACCGAGAGCAATGTCCTTGCCCCCAGCATGGGCCACACTGAAAGGGTTCAGCCTTGAAAGCACCAGCAAGCAGAGCCCATCTCCCACAGGGGACTCGGCACCAGGATTTGCTCCCTGTTGCGTTGACCGTGTTTGAACCTGCCCAGCTTTGGCACTGCTGCTTTGCACCAGCCAGGATGCGGCTCTGGCCACCTCCATCCTGCCAGGAGATGCTCATGGGTGCTGCGAGTGCGGGTCGGGAACATGGGGACCCTCCATCCAGCCCTGAGGCGTCATTCCCTGCGCTTGCTCCGTGTCTGCTGGAGGACAGACCAGTGCTCCCAGCGCCGCAGCCCTGGATGGCAGGTCCGTAGTGAGCTCATTAGGAAAGACCTGGAGGTGTTTTCCAGACAATTCAGGAGCTCGCCTGAATTATTGAACACTTTGCTCTGCAGCCGGTGGGGAGGAGGAACCAGGAGAGGAACCAGGAGAGCTCATTACCGGGCTGGGAATGGCTCTCAGCCATGGCACAGTGGTGCCGGACAGTGCTTCCCGCTGCCGGGCACGCTGCTCTGGGGAAGGGGATGTGTTTTCTGCCCCTGACCTGGGCCGATTGGAGCTGAGCCTGGCCAGGAAGGTCCTGGGAGGTGGTGCCTGTGAGCTGGTGGTCACTGCAGAGCTGGAAGGTGGGAATTAAGCACAGTGGTTGAGGGTTATGAATGGATTCGGGATGCTCGGGGCATCCTGCCATGCTGGGACCCCTCTGTGGGTGCTGGGGCTCCCATGGAGCTCCCCACCTGCCTGACTGGGACCTCACTGATCACAGACAGCATTTTCTAAAGCCTCTGGGTGCTTAAGGAGGCAAATGCCGTTTGAAACCCTGCACTAAGCTCTCAGAGGCTCAGCAATGGCTTTTACAGCTGGAGGGCTCTAAATGAGCTGTTCCCACTCAGGAAGAAGATCGTGGAGATAGCTCTGGAAGCAGTGGCGCAGCGCAGCAACCGTCGGGAAGGGCACTTGCAGGCGGGGGATTATCAAGGAATGAATAAAGCAGCAGAGCAAAGGCAGTGATCGGCCTGTGGTGTGGCTTGGGTGTCACGGGGAGAGCTGGCTGCCATCCCAGCGCAGTCCCTGCCACTCTGCATGGACACCCCGTCCCAGTGCTGCTCCCCAACGAGGGCTCGTGCTCTCAACTTCTGCTGTCAAGGAGGAAGGGAAGGGGCAGGGAAGAGCCCTGGGGATTCGCCCCATGAGGAATAAACCTTCAGAAAGCCTCAGCTCTGCTGTGTGAGCTGGGTTTGGGAGAAGCTGCTCCGGAGGGACCCCAGCTCCCTCCTGAGCATCCCCGGCCATGAGACACCCGGTGTCCCAGCAGGATGGGACTGTGCTTATTCCTAGGCAATGAGTATGGGACAAAAAGCAGCTGTATGGGCAGTCTGTGACTGAGCAAAGCCAAATCCTGCATATTCCAGGCTGGAGGCTGTGCTGGAAGATGGCAGTAGCATCTCTAGGAAGCCATAGGAGCCTGTGGGAGCATTTTGGAGGCAGGCAGAGCCACTGCAACCCTTCCAGAGCCTGAAAGCATCAGAAGAGCAACAACAGGCTTATTTCCCAGCCTTTCTCATTAAAAACCATCCAAAGCGAGGGAGAGAAGCATCCAGATAAGAAGCTCCTGTGTGAGGCTCTGGCAGATGGGCTCGATAGCGAGGGGCAGGCAGTGGGTTGCTTTGCA
>NW_009920107.1:242-1944 GCF_000696875.1 Nestor notabilis | reverse complement strand
AATGATGCTCTTGCCCTCCCTGCCAGCAGAGCTGCAGGAGGAGGCCACAGGCAGCATCTCTGGGTCTCTCTGCATAAAACAAGGCTCGAGCAAGGAAAGAACCCACCAGAAAAGCTGGTGGAGAAGCTGCAACTGTTCCCTCACTCGTGTAAACGCTTTCGAGGGGATGACAGCCTGGAATCCCAGCTTGAGGCCGGAGCTCGGCTGTGCTGCCGTGCTCTGTGTGCAGGCAGGGCACAGGGACCCGGGCAGGGGGTCCCCACG
Organism: Nestor notabilis; assembly: GCF_000696875.1. Taxonomy (NCBI): domain Eukaryota; kingdom Metazoa; phylum Chordata; class Aves; order Psittaciformes; family Psittacidae; genus Nestor; species Nestor notabilis. The sequence continues at coordinate 1,680 of NW_009920107.1, read as the reverse complement.
CTCCACCCTGGTTTGCTATAACCAGGGGGGAAGCTGCAGGAAGGGCACTTCCTCCGCTCCCTGGAACGGGGCAGCAGAGCTGTGCAATCCACCTGCATCTAATGGGATGGCCTCAAACGGACAAAGTTTCTCCCTTTGCAGCTGCTGAAGGGAACTGCCTGATGCTGTTTGCGGCCGCAGCACAAGCGGGGGGTGCAGAGCAGGGTGTTGCCATGGTGCGGGGCTGCGCTGGAGCATACAGATGAGGGATGCTGCTGGGTGCGGGGGGAGCCGTTGCCACGTTACGGGGGGGATTCGGTGTCTCTCCTTTATGTCTTGGGCTGGTTCCCGACGCATGACGTGGGGGCAGAACTCCCCGTGCCGGGCTCTTTGCTCCGAGCAGAGGAAACGCTTTTCCACCCCAGTGCTTTAAAGGTGCTTGCACAGAGATTTGAGCAATTGGGAAATGTCCCAGGCCCCTTTCTCCAGCAGGAAGGGCAGCATGTGCCTGGCTTCCAAATCCAACGAGCACTTGCTTTGCCATTGCCTTGCATTGCCGGCTTTGTAAGGGCTTGGGAAGAGCAACCCTGAACTGTTTTGCCACAGTTCCAGCACGGGTCTGAGATGGGGATGAGCCCAGAAACCCTGACCCACAGGTTGCCCTGTCCGTGCCTTTGCATGGAGGAGTTTCCCATCAGCAGCAGGAGCAAATTAAAGCTCAGAACACAGGAGAGCAGGGCTCAGCTGAGCCTCCACTAAGGCCTTCAGCTGCATTGAACCCCCCGGTGTTCCAGAATGCATGTGGTTTAGTGATCCCTTGGAATGTCTTTGCCATACTGTAACTGTACTTGGAGATCTAGATCAGGCAGGCTGGGTCCTGCACCCTGTGGTGAGGAGGCAGTGATGGGGACCAGGGACGGGCAGTGATGGGGACCAGGGACGGCCAGTGATGGGGACCAGGATTTAACACAGCACCACCTTTCAGATAAGAAAGGTGATGTAGGAGTGTTTCTGATAGCAGCAGTGTACCCTATTTCTGAGTTTTACAAGTAATTGATACAGAACTCTATTTAATTCCTGCTTTTATCACCTGTAAAAGTGAAGCTTTTACACAAGGGTTTAAGTGGGTGAGATGTGACCTCAGCCTGGGGACAAACCTTGCTCTGTGCCATCTCAGAAGGACCTGAGCCAAGAGCAGCCAGGGCTGGGAGGTGAGATGGCAAAACCCTTCCATTCCGTGGGCACGGTGGGGCTGTGCAGCTTGGTCTTGTGTCGTCTCAGTGCGCAGAGGGGCTGGAATGGCAGCGTGTGCGTGTCTCTGGCTGCGGAGGACACGATGCGCAGGTCACCCTCAGCCCCCCATCCTGGGATCCTGCGCTTCCTCCTTCCCCCCGGGCTGGTGCAGATCTGAACTGTGCCATCGAGTAACAGGCGAAAGGGGTGGATTTTCCCACAGCAT
>NW_009920107.1:0-211 GCF_000696875.1 Nestor notabilis | reverse complement strand
TCCCACCAACCGGCCACCTCCCATCCGCCTCTGCCGGGAGCCGGCAGGGCCGGTGACGGGGACGCGAAGGCTCAACAGGCGCGTCGGGAGCGATGGTCTCATCTCAAGCTGCTTAAAGCCATCACCGGGAACGACAGGGGCTTGGCAGGAGCTCCGGGTCCCCGGGCAGGGGCCGCGGCCGCTGCCGCCCTCGGCGACGTGAGAGCTGCTG
>NW_009920106.1:5541-7062 GCF_000696875.1 Nestor notabilis | reverse complement strand
GGAAGGAGGCATGCCCTCCCATTCCAATGACACCACCTCCATCGATTTGCTTAATGTGGTTGCTAAGGAAACAGGCCACAGATATTAAAAGGCGTTCAGTTCCCGGGGGGGAACACGGGGAGGGACAGGACGCTGGGCACTGGCTAAACATCCAGGATGGGGATGACTCAGATTTGTCCTCTGTGCCCCACACGCATGCCAGCCCCATGGGGACCACCAGGGCTGAACACCTCAAGGTCCCCACAACCCTTTTCTGGGGAGGGTCTGGGACAACAGGTCCAGCTGCCCCATTTCCATGCAGGGCCCGGGGGTCTCACTGGGAGATCCAAGGGGATCTCCAAGGGAGCAAGGGCTGTGATGCATGATGTCTGAGACACTGCCAGACCCACAGCCAGTGCAGCAATAGGCTGAATAGGAGGGGACACAAAGAATGGGGACTCAGCAGGACCAAGGGACCCAGACAAGGTCACGCAGGAGCTGTAGGCAGAGGGTAAACCCAGGCTTTCGGTGCCTCGAGCACACATCCATGCACAGCCAGCAGGGCTATATTTAGCTTCTATGCTTTTTCTAACAGCATCCCAGCCCTTGCCTGGCTGCTTGATCGCAGGCCAGAGGGACCAGACGCCCAGTGGTCCCTGCCCCATCCCCTTGGGGTGCATGGCTTCCCCCAGGGATGCCACTGGCACTGCCCATCCCGAGGAGATGAATCCCCCAAGGTGGCGCATAACACAAGTCTGGTCCCAGTTCCAGCACCAGTGTGACAGGCATGGAGCAGGGCTGTCCCCAATGCCACTGCTGCCCCCTACCCCATCCTGTACCCCCCAGGAGCAGGCTGGCTGCCCCAGGTACAGGTGGGGTGGCCATTCCCAGGCTATGGGGCAGACTGTCTGCCCAGCTCTAGGGCCATCCTGCCCCCACAAAGGGCCCTGCAGAGCAGAAAGCCCCTTTTCCTCCCGGTTGTCTTTGTGCCAAGAAGGGAAAAGAATCACGCTGGGACACCCATGGTGGGGAAAGCACTGGCAGAGGTCCTGGCTGATGCTGCAAGAGCTGCCAGCAGGGCTGCCCAACACCAGCTCCCCAGGCTCAAGGCCCCCATCCAGATGCCCATGCCCAGCCCAGGAGGCTGCAGGTTTGTCCCCTGGCAGGGATAGAGAGGGCTGGTGGCTCAGTCCCAGGTCATGGCATGGCTGGGCTATCTAGCAGCTCTGTGACACCAGGCTCAGCATTTCAGGGGTGTGCTCCCATGGATCCGACACCAGCAGAAGATGCCAGTGATGCATTAGAGGCAGCTTGGGGAGAGATGAAACTCCTCCCCGGGGAAACATCCATCTGGCTGGAAGTTTTCAGACCTGACATTTCCTTTTCTTGGAAAGAGGCGAGTTTCCAGGCACTGAACCTGGATTTCACCTGGCTGGCTCCCAGCTTTGCCCCCAAGTCAGTCCCTTCGTGGATGGAGTGGCAGAGACCTGTTGCACTCTCGGAGGAAGTTTTCCACTTGATGGCAACTGCATTTTTAAAGCC
>NW_009920106.1:5259-5515 GCF_000696875.1 Nestor notabilis | reverse complement strand
AAATGGTTGAAACCCATCTTCTCCTCAAGCCTCCAGCTTCTCCCAGGACTGATGCCTGTTCCACACACAATGGGGCTATTAATACAACCTAACTTTGGCCAGACACAGCAGTAGAGGAGCTCTTCCAGCCTGAGCCTGGGGCAGATCCTCTGCAAAGGAACCTCCTCAGCCCACATGAGAGGACCATCACCAGCCCCTTGTGCGTCTCTGTCAGCATCATGGGATGCTGGTGCCGAAGGGCACAGAGGCAGGTCAG
>NW_009920106.1:4280-5245 GCF_000696875.1 Nestor notabilis | reverse complement strand
TCATGCCTGTCCCATGCCAGCCAGCCTCCCTGGTGGAGCAGTGATAAATCACCTGCCAGCCGCCATGTCAGGATTACTCATTTCCACACTGGAGCCATAAAAGCCCTCCACTGTTCTCTGCCAGCGCGACACAGAATCCAACCAGGATCCTACATCTCAGTGCCACACATCATACCAGAGCCCAGCTCCCAGCACCCCCAAACTTACCAGGGTTGCTTTCCCAGAGCACATCCCCTCCCTCCGAGGGCAGCTTCAGATGGGCTGGGGGTGTCAGGGATCACCCCCTCAGCTCTCCCAGGTCCCCAGGGATGCTCCTCCATCTGGAGCTGCCCTCAGGATGGAGGAGACACATGGGAGGAGACACGGGGCTTTGCCCATGGAGCCGGACCTGCAGCCACCTGCAAGGGATGCTCGAGAGACCATCCAATACGTACACGCCCAACCAGAAGTGGGACAGGGCTTTGCTCCCCTTCCCACCAACTGGCACTACTCCCAGGGCTGGCTCCTTGCCCCTGCAGACAGTCAGCATTTGGCCATGCTGTGGGAAGAGCCACAAGGCCCTGGCTGAGCCTTGCAGGGAGAGGTCACACAGATGGGTGGAATAACGCATGCCCTGGACAGGAGAGGCCCTGACCATCCCCAGACACGTGGCACCAGTGCCACCCCTCCTGCCCTGCTCCTTGCCTTGGGAGTCTCGCACTGCAAAGCCCCCAACATGCACGTCCCACTGCAGTGAGGCTTAGAGAGACCCTTCACCAGGGAAACCAGGACCCCCACCACATCCCAGAGCAACCCAACACATCAGATGAGGAGTAAATATGTAGGTTATGCCCAAAGGGACCGAGAGCCCCAAAATGCAGGTTGAAGCCCCAGTACCAGCACTGGGCACCCCACACAGGGTGCATCAGGGATCGCCGTCTGCATCCCCATCCCACAGCAAGGAGCAGTGGCACCCAGATTCCAGC
>NW_009920106.1:454-4195 GCF_000696875.1 Nestor notabilis | reverse complement strand
GGAGCAGCCGTGGGCACTGCCATGGCTCAGCCGTGGCTGCTCTCACACACAGCAGAACAGAACCAGGAGGAACAAAATGACTGAGGAGGAGATGGAGGTGCCCCAGAGAGGCAGAGAGGACTCCCAATTCCCCTTTGCCACACCAAGTGCCTGGCTCGCCTCACCACATGGCTTATGGAAGGGGACAGGATGGGCCAGCATCACCTTGTCCACCCATGTCCCCGGCCCCGTACCTTCGATGCCGCTGATGATTTTGAAGCAGCGTGTGGTGAACCAATAGGAGATGAGGAGGAGGATGGCTATCAGGGAGGCATAGAGCAGGCTGTCGTTGTGCAGGGTTGTCCTCTCCATGGCTCCATCCCCTGTGCCTGCCTGTGCCCCCCAGCCAGCCCCACCACGCTATCTGGGGCAGCTGTGTCCCCGCCGGCCCCCTAGTCCCCCCGCCAGAGGAGCCGGCCACCACGGGCAGGGAGGCGGGGGGCTGCACGGGCAGGCAGGCAGGTAATTGGGAGCATTGTATGAGAGCCAGGCTCCCAAACCAATTACCTTAATTGTGCTCAGGCAGCACATGGCAAACAGTTAAAAATAACCCTCCCAGCCCAGGGGGAGAGTGGCACTGTCAGCCAGGAGAAGGATGCAGGGGGCAGAGAACAGACAGGGCTTGTTACACATGTGGCTGCATCTCTGTGACACAGGGCCAGCAAGGCATCGCCACTGCCCAACTCCGAGTTCACTGATGACCCCAGGACCTTGAGGGCTCAGCCACTCTGCAAGGAGAGTTGGGAGTCCTGGAAACAGGGCTCCCCAAGGAATGATGCTGCAGCCCCAGATCGGTGAATGCCAGGATCTCCGCTGAGATGTCTGTGCCCTCCTTGCTCCAGAGAGTGGGCCTTGAACAAAGGTCTCTCTGCAGCCCTGCTGGCACAAAGAGCTAGATTGGGCAGAGAGGTGCCAGCACCTTGTCCCCTGCACCCCAGCATAGAACCTCCCCAGGGATGCCTTGGGTCAGCATCTGCTTTTCTCAGCTTCGAATCAGAGCCAACCACCGCAGTTCTTGCTCTGCAATGCCGGGTGCGCTTGGCAGTGCCGCTGTGGGTTTGGGCACACTCACTCACAGACCGCAAACCCTGTGGGACTAGCTACACCCATGCCTTAGACACCTCTGGTCCCCAGACTACACTCGGCCCCATCAGCCGCCCCATGGGACATGTGGCTGTGAAAGATGCTGGACCCAAGCGTTTCACCCCAACATCTCTTTGCACACAAGATGTCCCATTCCAACCCCTGCAGCTACAGCCAGAGGACGTGGCCACCCAAGTGTGTGGTGAGAAGCACAACATCATCTCAGCTGTGCCCCTTTAAGGGCACAGAACTCAAGCACGCAGGTCTGTCCCCCCCTCCCTCTTCTCTCACTCAAGACTGGCTGCTCTACACAGCACAGGGTGGCAAAGTGGCCCCAGCATGTGCTCATGGCTCAGCGCAGGGGAGGGCAGCAGGCCCTTTAACATTGTGCCAGGTTGGGCAGCCCAGGCTGGCACCGACTCCACGCCACATGTGCCACTTTGTTCTGTGACACTAACAGCCATGAAGTGTCCCCTGTCCAGTCACCCCTGCCCCAGCTCTCCAGTGCTGCTGGCAGTGCAGCCTGGCCATGCAGCTAAAATCAACCACCCCACCAGCCACCCGCTGTGTATAAACCGAAGTGCCCAGGAACGGGGTTTCTTGCCCAGAAAGCAGCTCTGTGCACACAGCACGCCATGGACATGCATGGGGCAACACCCAGAGCTGCTGCGTAGCCAGGTGGCTGGTCCCTGTCCCCATCCTCCGAGCAGCTGTGCACAGGGGACTGTCCCCCACTGTGGAACAGGAGCAGACAGGGAGGGAGCAGGGCAGTCACCCATTGCAAAGGGACCTGTCTCTTCAGGAGGGGACCATGCACCCTGACCACAGTCAGGCTCTGCCCTGCCTGGGAGCAATCCCTGTGTGCTACCACTAATGGTGCACCTAGCCCAGTGCCCCCAAAATCTGCCATTGGGCCACAGCAGAGGTGATGGTCCCTGGGCACATCTGGGCAGCAGCTGCCCAGGTCCCTTGGGCACTGCCGACCCGCTGGGGCAGCCAGCCTGATGAGTAGGAACCTCTCCTTTTTTTTTGGTTCTCGGGGCCATCATCCATTAGGGAGAGTTAAATTTAGGTTACAGCTGATCCCTTATTACCTCGCTGTTAATCAGAACGCGAGCAGATTATTAATAAGCACATTAAAATATTGGCGAAATGCTATTTTTGGGAGGTGAAGTCACAGTTTAATCTGGTTAATTGATTGAGTCATTTCTCTTTCCCCCCATCAGCGACCCGTCCTTGGTTAGCTCTCCCACCCAGGAGGGCACCCACCCCAGGGCCAACTTGGCTGGGCACCTAGTGCCCTCTGTAGTGAGCTCTGCAGGACCTTCTTCACCTATGTAGGGAGGGCAGAGGGGCTTATTGCCCTCCAGAAGGGGCTGATAGGGCAGGATAACAGCTGGAGGGGGAACAGCAGCCTGGTGACCCATGTTCCACATGGACTGGTGCAGCAGCTAGGAAGGAGGGGATGCTGCAGCCCCACATCCCACTCCCAACCCTGAGTTCTTAGCCTTATTGGGGTACAGAGCTGCCTGGCTCTGGGTTTCACCTTCTTCTGGCTTGTCCCAGAGCTTGGGAGGACAACAAAAAGAGCAGCCCCACTGCCAGCCTTGCCCTCTGCACTCATCCCAGCACTGTGCACACCCTGCAGGTGTGTCCCTGGCATGGGGACACCCACTACAGATCCAGCCCCATAATGCCCAACTGCAAAGCCCAAGACACCAGGACAAGGACCTGCAGGACATCCTTGCAGGTGGTGGGAATGGGAACACCCTGAGGTCTCCTTCCCACTCCACTGCATCACCTGCAGCTCTGTCTCTCACACCCAGGGCTGGACTCAGCTGACTCATCCTCTGACCCCTCCACTCCCAGCTACTTGGCCAGTACCCAATGGAGCCAACTAGCATGGACAGACCCGGCACTGCCGGTGAGCACAACCAGCCAGTGGAGCCTGGCACACTGCAGGGCACAGGGGACTGTCCTCCACTGTGAAGGGACCCTCCATTGCAGGGCTCGGGTCTCCACAGGCAGGGAGGTGGCACGGCAGCTGGGCATGGCTCACAGGGTGGATACTGCTGCTGTATCCCAGCCCCCAGTGCTGCGCCAAGAGCATCCCAGAGTGCCCCCACCAACCCTGGCCCCCAAGGATGGATGTAGGCTGGTGAGACCCAGGGCCTCCCTTGGCTGAGAAGGGGACAGAGCCTGGGAGGGTTTTTCCTGGCAGGCTGGGTCCCAGTGAAGGCGGTGACAGTCCCAGCCCCGCTCCGAGGTATGACACTGCCACGCTGGCCCAACAGGGCCTTCCCCGAGCTCCAACAACATCCCTCCCCAGCACTATTGTGGCCTGGAGGGGCAGCCCGGGGGTCCCAGGCAGGAAAAGACCATGGGGAGGGCAATCTGCCCCCATGATGGGAGCAGACGGATGGGAGCAAGAGCCAGGCACCCAGGGTCCCAGCACACACAGGCACATGATGACTTCCTCAAGATGTGTCCATTGGGGTCAGGAGGTGGCTCTGGGCTCACACGCAGGAGAGGGGTCCTGGCCAGCTGGCTGGGCTGCGCAAGGGCTGGCTATGACAGCAGAGAGGGAGCACACAGCTCTGTCACCAGGACCAGGTGACA
>NW_009920106.1:0-327 GCF_000696875.1 Nestor notabilis | reverse complement strand
GGCACCCCCGGGTGTTTCCCAGCCAGTTGGATGGTGGACACAGCCCCAGCCCTGGAGAAGGTGGATGCCTGGCACGGCAGGGATGGGTCAGACCGGCTGCAATTTATTCGCATGGCAGTTTTTCACACTCTGCTCTGCACCAATCCTCTCCCCAAATAAAACATTCCCATCACCCCAGGTCCACAAGGGACCTTCAGGGCTCTTGTTGCCTCCCATAAGCATCTTCAGCTTTGTCCCACACACAGTCCAGTGCAACCCCCTCTGCCTCAGGCTGAATCGCTCAGCATCACTCAGCACCTAAACACAATCTCCCCTCCCTCCCTCCCC
>NW_009920105.1:0-1138 GCF_000696875.1 Nestor notabilis | reverse complement strand
ATTTGGCAGGTTGCTCTCTGTGGGTGCTCAAAGACCAAACCACCTTGTAAAGTCCAGGAGGATGCTGGTCCTTGAGGTGCAACACTAAAACTCTCAAGATGAGACTCTTGGGTTTGAGGAGTTGCTCAGTAGGGGATGCTGTTTGGGCAGAGGACAGTCCTGTGGGTAATGTGGGATTTGCCACCAGGTCACTTCCTGGGGGGGCGGGGGGGGTCCTCAAAAACACCAAAATCACACATTTTTCATGTTTTATCAGGGCCCCAGTGGCCTAATGGATAAGGCACTGGCCTTCTAAGTCAGGGATTGTGGGTTCGAGTCCCACCTGGGGTGAGCAGAGCTGGCTCTGTTTTAGGCAACAAACCCAAATAAGAGAGGGAAGTGCTCTCTGCTGATCCCTGGAGTTTAACTGGGTACTCATGGCTTTGCTACAGTGCCCAGTCCTGTTTCGAATGCGGGGAACTTCTGATCTCTGCCCTTACAGCCAGGATCAGTATTTACATCTGCAGAAAGCAAAGCGCTCAAACCCCACATCCTCCCCAGACAGGCTGCCTGGGGGTGCAGGAGCACATCGATGCATCCTGACACCCCCCTGCACACCGAGGCCAGCAACAATAACTAAGTGTGCTCCTGCTTAAAGCTTTCTTTATGGCTGCCAGCTTCCCCCCTTACAGCAAACGCAGCTGCAGCTCCGAGCTGCATCCTGGGCTTTGCGAGTGGGTGCGATGTTGCTGCTTCAGAGGTATTTCTGCCGCCAAATCATCACATGGACATCAGCTGGGACAGCAACAACCTCAGGTGAGGCCTCCTGCGACCAGGACACCTCACCATCCCTGCCTGCTCTCCGGGTCTCCTAACCCACGTTTTGCAGTAAGATTTGCCAAGTTCTGCTCAAAGCCTTGGATACCGCAGCTCGGGGGAGCTGCTTCAGAGGTTAAAAGCATATTTTAATGCTGGGTTTGCGTGCCAAGATCTCTCCAGTGCGAGGATGCGTGAGCCAGAGGCCACGGAGACCTGGGGGCTATGCTTAGTCGCCTGTCACGGCAGCACAAACCCCTCCACACACCGAATCACCCCAAAACCGGCGCAGATCCGCGGAGGGGAAAAGAGTCACCCCAGATGGGACTCGAACCCACAATCC
>NW_009920104.1:3231-9246 GCF_000696875.1 Nestor notabilis | reverse complement strand
TTTCCTTCCTGGAGTGAGCTGTGCCCCCGCCCTATGCAGCAGCCCCCCGCTGTTCCCCCCACCCCAGACAACCCACAGAGTGAGGACAGGGAAGGGCTCCTTATCTCCCTTCCTGGGTGATGCAAGGTTTGCTCATCATCGCTGCTCCCCGGGGCCACTCTGCTGCAGTGTCACCTCCCCTGACAGCTTCAGCCTGCACTGCGGGGATGATGACACCATCCCTCCATGGTCCTTACATAGGTTTCACCCCTCCATGCCCCACTGCTCCTTGGCTAAGACCCATCAGGGTTTTCCCCCTTCATCCCCAGTGCAGCTGGGGACATCCTGGGGGACAGAAAGGACTGGGGGGGTTCACTGCACACCAGGCATTGGAAGCAGGCTGTTGGTAGCCCTCTGTGCCAGCCAGGAATAAGTGGATTACAAACCAATCTCATTATTACTGCTGGCTGCTTTGAGAGGGCTGTGGGATGGAGACAGAGATGGGGACACAGGGCAGAGTGTGGCCATGGTGCTTTGGCTGCTCCCAGCACTGCAGCACCCAGCTCTAATGAGCCAGGAGGTTAATTAGTCAGTGTCAGTTCATGTTAATTTGTCAGAGGAGCTGAGAGACTGATTCCTCCTCTGCCACCTGGCTGGGATGTGCAGGCCCTGGCGGGGGGGGACGACACACATGCGTGTGTTTGAGTGCATGTGTATGTGCGCATATGTGTGCATGCACATAGATACGTGTCTGTGTGTGTGCATGTGCACAGACACCCATGTACATGTGCACCCACACTCCTTTGTGCATGTGCACTCACATCCCATGCACATCTGCACCCACACTCCCGTGTACATGTGCACACAATGGGATGAGGGATGTGGAGTTTCCCATGGGTGATTCATATTCTTCCTCGACTTTGTTGCCTTACACTAAAGGCTGAGACCCCAGAGGAAGCCACGTGGATTTCCCAAGGGGCTTGGGAAAACTCCCCCATGGGGATTTCCTCCTCTCTCCCAGGTCCAAACACAGCTGTTTGGGGGGTGAAGAAGCCCCATGGGCAGCAGCAAGGCCAGGAAGAGCAGCACTGGGCTCTGCTGCAAGGAGAGGAAAGGATGGGAAACATGGCATGGCTGAATCCAGCCAAGATCAAGCCCCTCTCCGGGCTGGGGGCTGAGCAGGGGATGAAGCTGCTGTCTCACACCAGTTTAGTTAATTTGGCATCACAGCTTGGCTGCTGTTGGCTTCTGGGGTTTCTTTTTCCTTAAAACAGGATTGCAACCACAAAAAAAACCCAAACACACAAAAAACCCATCAAAAAAGGCAAAACCTTAATCCTGCACGTGCTGTGCTGAAGGCCTCTGAGTGTAGCACAGGCTTGGGGTGCCCATGGTGGGATGCAGCTCGGAATAGCCCAGTGTCTTTACCAAGGTGTTGCAGCCACCACATCAGCTCTGAAATGGGACTGAGATTAAATCAGCTCCGTGCCAAAACAATCTGTTATCCCTGACAGGGCAGCAGGGATGCATCCATCCTGCTGGGGCACTGGCACGATGGTGAGGGCCACGCCAGGGCAGGGACACGTGGCACACACCATGGGCTGCCACCAAACGCAGGAAGCAGGGTCTGTGTCCCCATGATGGGGCTGAGCCAATGTTCCCACACCCCCTCCCGGCTCCCAGCCATCTGGCCAAGCTGTATCAAAGGCCTGGAGAAGCTGGAGAGAAACGAGGTCAGGGTTGTGATGGCAGCAGGGATGGGGTCAGCCTGCGCCCGCTTCGCCTTCCCTGGCCCTCCTCTTGTGTTTCCAGTGGGATCTGATTGTCCAGAGCAGAAACAGCTCTTTGGGATGTCCTTGAAGCCCAAATGGGAGCCCAAAGCAAACCCCAGCCCTGACTGGTGCAATGTGCTGGGTGGACTTTGCACCATTGCAGCGTTACCGCAGCCTGGCAGCACCGGCAGAGCCGAGCAGAAGGGCGGCACCATGCCTTGAGGAAAAGCTGCCTGTGCCCTCGCCAGTGCTGGGGACATGTAGGGCATCCAATAGCAGCACAAAGGGAGCACGGAGCCCCCAGGCCCCTGCACGTACCCCAGGATATGGTCAGGAAGCACTGTGTGCACCCCAAGGTGGCACCACTGCCCTACCCAAGCACGTTGCGGTGCCAGCATGGTGCCTGCGCATGAGCACAACGTGCATGTGCGAGTCCCTGCAGGCAGCTGCCTGCATGTCATGCATTTTTCAGGAGAACAGGGTTAGTGGGTCACTCCAGCACTGGAGGCTCTGCTCCAGCTGAGCTGCTTTGCTGCCAAACCCAGCACCACAGCGGTGACAGGGCTGGGGCAGGCAGCAGCTGAGGCCATGAGAAGGTGCTGCAGCTCCTTGGGGCCGTGATGGTCTTTCTGCCCTCACCAGCTCCAGCCACCATTCACCGGTATCAAAGAAGGCAGGCCAGTGCCCATCCTGCTGCCAACAGGCAGGGAGCAGGCAGGGAGGACACATGCACCATGCAGGGGGACAATGCAGCCCCCCAAAAGGGTTGTCAGATGCTGAGACTCCCGCAGGCTCCTGGTGAGGTTGGAGAGGAAAAGCCACCGCAGTTAAAAGTTAACGTGAAGACAAAGCAGAGCCCAGCCGGTAACACCAGTGCAGCCACACCAGTGCAAACAGTGCTGGCTTTATCCGCCTGCCTCGCCTCTCCCTGCAGTGCTGCTTCCTTTGGCACTGTCATCCTCACCAGTGCCCATGTCCATGCTTGCACACACGTGTGCAATGCAGCATGCACATGATGGTGCACCATGGACTGCGAATGGGGTGAACCCAGACCTAGGGTGAAGGCAGACCTGGGGTGAAAATGGATGTGGGTTGAATCCAGATCTTGGTTGCCTGCCTCGCCTCTCCCTGCAGTGCTGCTTCCTTTGGCACTGTCATCCTCACCAGTGCCCATGTCCATGCTTGCACACACGTGTGCAATGCAGCATGCACATGATGGTGCACCATGGACTGCGAATGGGGTGAACCCAGACCTAGGGTGAAGGCAGACCTGGGGTGAAAATGGATGTGGGTTGAATCCAGATCTTGGTTGAACTCAGACCTGGGATGAATCCAGACCTGGAGTGAATCTGAACATGGGGTGAATCCAGACTTGGGCGAATACAGACTTGGGTGAATACAAACCTGGGGTGAAGCCAGACTTGGGTGCAACCCACCCATGGGACACACCAGCAGCAATGCAGGGCCTGTCACCACACATCCCTGCACCTGCAGCCCCCCACATCCTGCATCCTGCATCCGTTGCCATGGCTACAGCCATGCAAGTCTGGGAGAAATGCATCCTCCAGAGCAGCCGTGAGCCATGGGGGTGGGGAGGGCACCGCTGCTCTGCTGCACCCCACTGCAGTGCAATGGGTACGTTACTGAGAGGACCCCCCTGTGCAAGAGGTTTGCCAGCACTGAGCGAGAGCAGGGATGGGAGTTCAGAGAGCAGTGGCTGTCCCCAGCCCGTATGCTCCCCTACCAGAGCATCCCACCAGCTACTGGGAGGCAGAGAGTGGAACCAGCATTCCTGGAAGGCAAAGTGCTCCCCAAGAACCTTAGCACCAGGCTGGGGCATGGAGCAGCCCCTTGGAGCCCACCACCAGGGTCTCTGGGCTGCCTGACCCTCTAGCTCCCGCCCAGCCCTGCTCTGGGGCCACTTTCAGTTTTGCTCCAAGGCAAAGGGGAACTCTGTTCCTACCAGTTAAGCAATCCAGGGACAGCAGGGGATGAGGGAGGGGATTTCTGATGGAAAGTTGTTGACAATCCCAGCGCTGTGTCATTCGCTGCTGAGCTCAGCTCCCAGCTCCCACCCTGCACCCCACCCTGCACAGACTGAGCCCCTGCCCCATCTCACCCGCATGGGAACTTGGGGAGAGGCTTTTCCTGGCACCCAGGATTTACAGGGGGTGATAGGTACCCCTGGTTGCATGGCCCCAGTAAAACAGCCAGGATCTCCTGGTAGAGGGAGCAGCAATGAAAGGGTTAGTGGTATCAACACAGGTTCCTAATGAGGCTTTAGCATTAATAACCCATTAAGATGAGCGGAGCTGGAGGTTTGCATCTCTCTGGGTTCCAAAGATAACACCAAGACTCCCATCTTCCCCATTCCCCCCTGCACCCCTCTGGTGCTCCCCATTCCTCCAGCCTTCCATCCAGGCCGGGTATCTGTGTGTCCTTCCTGCTGCCCATCCATTCATCCTGGTCCCTTCCCCCATGCCGTCCTCTGCACACACTGGCCTCTTCTCTCTGCCTGGGCCCATCAGATGTTGCTGAAAGGGAACAATGTGATGTATTGTCTCTCCCCACTCGCAGGCATCAAAATCCAGCAGCGCAACAAAAAGACACATTGACTTGCCAGGAGAAAGAGGCCCACACATCCCCGGCTGCCCCAGAGCATCCCAGCGCTGCTCCCCTGGCCTGGGTCTGCCAGCGTGGCTGCCCTGTGATGCAGTTGGATGGATGCCACCGGCCCTGGGACCCAGGCAAGAGGGGTCACCACAACGGGCTGGGGGCCACCATGATGGGCTGGAGGTTACCACAATGAGCTGGCCGTGCCCCGTTGGCAGGGAATGTCCTTGAGATCAGCATCATGGCTGTGCATGTGTGAGATGCTCACTGGACCCACACTGACTTTGCTGTCCCCCACCGGCCATGCACCCACCTCTGCAGCCCCAAGGAGACCTGGGTGTCACCTAGGGTTGTACCGTCCGAGAACAGGGAAGGAACCAGCCACGTTCACAGCTGGGCTCAGGGAGCACCAAGCACTGTGGCATTCCCCAAATCACACATGCTCTCTGGCTTGCTTTCCGCTGCGTGCCCTGGCTGTGGCGTGCGGGCAGCTCCCTTGTACCTCCACAGGCAGCTCCGGAGGAAATGGGATGGGAAAAGCTCCACTTGGACTGAGCAGTGCTTTTGTTTCCGTTATAAACTTCCCTTTTAATGAGGAAGGAGGCTCTGAAACGCAGTCCCTGCTAAGTACGCAACCTGGGATTGCTGGGGGACCCCACCAGCAGCCCTGGTCAGGGCAGGAGGGAGCAGAGCACCCATCCACCCTCCCATCTCTGCTGCCAGCTGGATGCTGCATCCTCTTTTCTCTCTGGATACCCACTCGCAGCCACCCTGCTCTCCTAACACAGCCAAACCGGCTTGCTCAGGGTCAGGGAGCTCCTTATCGGCACTGAAAAGCAGCCTGCAGCAGGATGCAGGAGATAAGGCATGTGGGACGAGCATCCCACCTGGGCGAGGGGGTTGCACTGGGTTCCTGTTATCCCAGAAGGAGTCAAGAGACCGGCAGACTGGGAATGGTGATGTGGGTGCTCCTGGCAGGGTGTTGATCCCCAGAAACTCCTCCTGCACATGCTTCACATCCCACCACCATCCTCAGGGCAAAGCAGATCTGGGGGCCCAGGGCAGCACAGCACAGCCACCCAGTGATGAGCTTGGAGGGGTTTAGGTTTCCTACTTGGCTTTGTTTGCAAATGCTCCAGGTCCTGGCCCAGAAGAAGGGCAGATGGTCTCTGACATGAGTCCAAGGGGATTGCTCTCTCTTTCCTCTGCCATGACTCCAGCTGCCAACCACTGCCCCCCCAGTGCAAGGAGAGAAGGGAGTGACTAGGAGAGAAGGGTCCTGGGGTGGGAGCAGGGGCTGGTCCCGCGGGGTGGGATGCAGGAGCATGGTACCAGAGTAAAAGGCAAGCCCAGAAATAGCAAATGCAGTTACACAAGGCACCGGTTGCCATGGGATCTTCACACCAAAACTGCCGGGGCTCTGGCAAGCACAAGAACGGCCCTTTCATGTGTTTCTAGGGGAAGTCAGCGCCGGGCTGGAGCCTTTCCCAGCGCAGGAAGGATTTGGAGACACTGGTTGTGGCACCAGCCAAGTGCAGGCAGCAACGAGACCCCCGGTGATGTCCTGGCAGACCCTTCCTTGGGTCCAGGATGCTTTTTCCTGGGGCTAATGTCAGAGGGTCGTTTGGCCGCAACTCAGAAGCCAGCCCAA
>NW_009920104.1:423-3209 GCF_000696875.1 Nestor notabilis | reverse complement strand
CTGCTTAGTTGAAGGACTGGGAGGATCCCTTGGGCACCCTGCAGACACATTCTTCCTCCTGCCTGCCCAGCCCCACCATCCCTCATCTCCTGCAGAAATCCCCCCTCACCCAGCACTTACAGCCCCCCCAGCCCTTTCACCCGTCCCCTCAAGGGCAGCACAGGCAGAGGCAGACCCTCACCAGCACCTACTTTGTTTATCTGAGGGCTGTTTTCCAGGGCTGTTCCCATGCCAGAGCTGCCACAATGGCAGAAGCCATTACCATCCACCCCTGCATACAGCACAGCCTGGCCCTGCACTGTCCCTGCCGGAATTCTCTCCCCAGAGAGAGCTAATTAGCTAATTCCTTTATTATTTATAAATCAATATGGAAATCCCTCTGTTTTATTCCCGGCACCACTGGTTGCCCTGGCTGAGGCCCTGCTAACTCAGTCAAAACCCTTGAGCAGATGATCAGAGGCTTGTGAATGGCTCTAGATACATGAATAAATAATTGCATTAATTCTTTGTTAAGGGCTGGGGGATACGGTTGGTGCCAGGGTCAGGGCAAGGGGCAAGAGGCTGCAGACTCAAACCCATGCTTGCTGTGGCCTCTCTACATTACTAATGAGCGCACAGGTTAAGTCTGGGAAGTGGAAAATAATATCCACAAAGATCTTGGATCTTGGGGGCTTTTCAGGTAGGAGCACGCAGACAGATTTGTCTGCCCATCCATCTGCTAGAGGAGCAGGCAGAGCCCTAATCTGCCCATCTGCTGCACCCTGCAAAGCACCATCACTTCCCCATCAGCCAAAGCTCCGGGAGCCAGCAGAGATCCCACATGGAGCATCCTCTGCCCTGCTCCGGTTCCCTGCATGGTGCCTGGGGATGGACCAGCCTGAACTGCGGGTGATGGACCCCATGACAAGAGAGGCTGGTGGCCCTTCCACTGCATGGGTTTGGGTTGGTGTTTGGTTTATGGTGTTGCCACAGCATCTGCTCTGTGTCACCAACACCCCTGTGACGTGCAGAAGAGGAAAACAGCCTCTTCCCAAGTTGAGGGCTGGAACAGTTGGGTATGGCTGGGGAGACCCATGCTCACCCCACAGAATGCCAGGGCTTGGCCACACCAAGCACCACTGAGTCCTCCCGGTGCTGCTGCCACCACCGGCACAGCAGGACAGACATCTGCAGCGCAGCCAAGCCTTGGAAGAGGAGAAACACTCGGGAATGCACAGGGGAAGGTCTCTACAAACAGCCCTTACACAGTGCTGCAGAAGGGGGTTTTAATGAAAAACTGAGCTCAAGAGACATGTGGCAACTGGGGATTCTTTGGAGAAAAAAGCCACTAGAAAACCATGGGTGAGGTTTCCTGCATCACCTCAGTTGGGGATGGGGGCCACCACTCCCCCAGCAGCTCTGCATCTTGATGGATCATGCTGAAGTTCGCCCTTTAGAGCCATCGCATCTGCCTGCCCTCACTCCAGCACTGCCCAAGTGATTGTTGTGGAAGGGAGCAGTGGGTGTGAAGCGCTTTCTCCCCTCCAGCAAAACATGGAAGAGACGTGGGCTCTGCACAGGGCTGGTGGATGGGAGGCCCCAGCCCCAGCCCCATAAATCTTCTCTCTATTAAGGAAGCTCAGCCACTCATCCAGCCCATCGCTGAAGAAAACATCCTTCCAGCAAGAAGCACTAGGGCTGCCACTGGCACCCCAAAGGCTGCACCCCCAGAGCCCCCCAGCACCTGCAGTGGGGATGATGCAGGAGGGTCTTGGGGCTGTTGCATGGATGGACAGACTTGGGTGGGTGCTGTGAAAGCTGGTGATCTCTCGGATGCCAAATGTCTTGGTGGGGCAGCATGGTGGGATGGATCGATTGGGACAGGATGCAGTGGGATGCCACAGGATGCAATGGGATGCAATGGGGTGGGATGGGATGGGACAGCAGCATGAGGACTCTGCATCGCTGCAGAGAAGAGCCAGGACAGAATGAACCTTAGCAGAAAGACAGAAAATCACACCCAGAAGGTGGGAAGAAAAGCCCTGATGCCACCCGAGAGCTGCTGGGGCAGAGGGAAGGATTCACCAGCTGTGGCTTTGCTTGGTTTTGCTCCCCAGCAGGTAATGGCTGGTGACACTGGCCTGAAGCTAACCCTCAGGAACAAGTGGCAGAAGAGAGAGCATGTTTATTGACAGATGAAATACACTTTGTCGGACCATTTATCTTCCCAAAGCAAACAGCAAAGTACTTGCTTCCAAACAGGGCACATCCTCCGCAGCTCCTCTGCAGCCCCGCTGGTTGCTTGGGCAGCTCCATCTCACCAATGACCAAGGCCATTCAAGGGCTTTATCAACTGGCAACCAAAAGTCAATAAGGAAGATGCTGCCTGGTTTAATTAACAGAGAAATTTCACTCTAACAGGGGTGAGATGATGTGTGCCGGGGGGAGGAGGGAGGTCAGAGACAAAACATGACCTTGTTGGCGGAACACACACAGCGCCACATTGTTTTCCCTGTGGAGATGCTGGCCTTGATGCTGCACGGGCTCTGTGGCGTGCTGGGGTCCTGCCTGCCCCATGGCAGGGTTGGATGGAATGGGATGCAGGGTGCCTGGGGCACCAGGGCTGTGGGGCTCAGAACCTGGCACTTGGGAGCTGCAGCTCCGGTAGGATGTGGCTGGCCAGGGAGCACCGGTGGCTTGGACAAGCACAAAAGGGTCTTGATTTTGGGACCCCTCAGTGAAATCAGCTGTGCCTGGGTTGGCAGGGACCCCCATGAGTGAGTCCCCCATGGCCACTGCTGTCTCCC
>NW_009920104.1:0-392 GCF_000696875.1 Nestor notabilis | reverse complement strand
GCAGGGACAAGGCTTTAGCCAGTGGCTCTGGCAGCATGGGGAAGCTGCTGGCCCTTTGCCAGCAGTTTTGGTTTAGGCCCATTTTCTTTTCCCCTGAACTCTCCTTTTCCAGGAAAGCAGAGAGGAGCATGACCCAGAGTAGAAAAAATCCACCCTATTGGTCTGCATGTGAGGGTGCACTATGAGGGGGAGCCGGGGTGTGACCCATAGCACAACCTGTCCCCTGCAGCAGAGCTGCATCAAGAGCTTATGGGGCTGGTGTGAGTGGTACCTCGGGGTAAGTGGTACCCCAGGGTGACAGGGCTGAGGCAAGCTGCACCAGGACGCTGTCCTGGGGGTGATGGAGCTGGGATGAGTGGCACCATAGGACCCTCCCAGAGGTGACCGGGATG
>NW_009920103.1:0-8410 GCF_000696875.1 Nestor notabilis | reverse complement strand
TGTGCCGACCCAGGTGTAGGACCTTGTACTAGTCTTGGTTAATCTTCATGAGGTTAGCATCGGCCCACCTCACAAGCATGTCAAAGTCCCTCTGGATGGCATCCCTGCCCTCCAGCATATCAACTGAGCCACACAGCTTAGTGTCGTCAGCAAATGCATTTAGAAGACAAGGAATTAAGTTTCTGAAAGAAAGTAGGTGTCATTTAATAGTCTTCCCATACAATCTTACTGTTTTGTTTAGAGCTGTCTTCATCCTAACTAAGGAATAGGTCACAGGTGAACTAAATCACTCTAAATAACAGCATTAAGTTGGCTAGCAACAAGACTATATATTTCTTGTAAATATTAATAGTAAGTGCTAAATAATGATAACAAGGTAAAATTTGTAACTGTGTATACATGAGATTTTCAGTATCATTACTTCTGTTTAAATACCCCTAAAAAACTCTTTCAGAAATAGTGCAGCTGATATATCCATTAGTGTTTAATTACCAGACAAATTACACTACTAACTTAAGCCAGTAAGAGAGGGCCAATAGATACATGCCTTTTAAAATGAGACTTTTCAACCTGAATATATCGCTGACATAGTTTATACTGAATATGTAAGGGGAATAATCTCACTTGTTTTATGGTATTTCACAATGTAAGAGAGAAAATACGGCCGTTTTACTTCATGCAGTGGTCGTGTATTGTTCCGCATGTTCTAACATGAATAAAGTGATAGTTAAGGAGATGTTTTTAATCTGTTTCACAAAGGCATATTGGAAGAGGCAGGGTACAAAACAAAAAAATATTATTCTAATCTCTGCACTCCACCCATTATCATTGATGTTCTGTTTCTCATTTTAGGCCAGAACCTTCTTCCCCCAAAAAACAAACAGAATAGTCCCAAATATTTTCCTGTGAAATTCTGGAAGGAAAAAACAAGTATTTATAGGAAAAGTATACATAGTTCAGGATACCAATATTTTTCAATGGGAAAGAAAAATGATACCATCTAAAACTTGCCAACTAACTCCAACTTGTAGCTTAACTGTGTTCTCTGGAGATGTATTTGCTCTTCAGCCATTTCCATATTCTAGTTGTAGATTGTGTAGATGTATCTAATTTGGCCTTCAATTGGCCCTAAATTGTCTGTTTTCATTAAAAGAAAATGGTCTGGAGCTTTAGCCTGGACCCAGTCCAGTGACCAGGATCAGGGAGTGATCTACACTAAGATTTTAAACAGTTGCAAAATTTGGCAGCTTGGTTAAGCAAAGCTTTTAATTTCGATACTGAAATATTTCTGTATTGCATTATGTTTGGAGCAAATACTAGGAGTGTTGTTTATGCTGGGATTTTGATTTAAGGTTTTCTTTCAGGATGTGGTGGATTTTTGTGGAGTAGTGAGGTAGGCTGCATTTAGATTTTTGGAACTCACCTCCTATTCTGGGTTATATATTCTGGGGAAAGGGAATAACTAGGAAACATTACAGAGAGATTCAGTAGTCATACCACATTCTGGAGTATTTCAACTTGTTCCTCTCTAGCTTCATGAAAGTCACCTAGGCATATGAACCTCGAACTTTTAAAGGACTATCTTTCACATGCTTCTGTCATGAATATCTCAAAGCTACATGCAAATATACACAAATCACAAACATTATACCATCAGTTCACAAGCTGTACCTACTACCTTTTGAAATGCTTAACTCCCCAGCTGCTCTATTGAGTACCCATATGTATGATGTAGTCTCATAATATAGGAATAATTCATGTCCAAAGGTTTTCTGTGTTAATTCCACTGTGAATGACCTGAAGCAGTATTTTTGTTGACTGTGGTTCCTTTTTACATTATTTTTCAGGTCTATGATGTTTTCTGGTTAAATTACCCTACAATATTTCTGGTTTGAAGAGAAAACCTTATTATTCTTTAATGAAAAATAATTGCTAATTGCATGTTTTGCTTTTTAACAGCCAAAACCCAACCCAAAACTAACCATGTGGTTTATGAAGACAATCATGCTCTCCGGTTCTTTTTTAGACCCACCTTTTACTTTCTGAACAATAATCTTTGAAACACTGAAACATTAGAAATAACTTATTTATTCTACCTTTTTAATAAACATTTTTATTCTAACATCTCAGCAAACTAAACATTTCTAAACTTAATTTGTACAAATAATAGATTAATTTAGTTTACATTAAAGTTGGCTGACTGTTAGACTAGAAATATTATCCAGCTACTGCAAGACTGGAATGACTATTCTTCTAATAGGAGCCATAAAGACCAGGCACCAAATACTTCATTGCTTTTTCTTTATTTTATTTTTTTTAAGAGAACACATTTGCCTTGATTTATTAATTTATAATCCTCTTTCACATGGACAAAAATTAAACTATTAACATAACAGATCACTCTAAGTTAATAAATGCTGTTTTTAATGTACTTCTCTCTAGCATGCAACTAGGCATACAATTAAAGTCCGCAGACATACACATGATGATGAAACAATCCTTTCCTGATCCTAAAAATGACCTCATGATAAGTTGACAGGGAAGTCACAGTGAAGTCCATTTTAAAGGGACACTGTAAAAGCTCTAAGACATGAACACTGACCGGTCACAGTGTACCCAAACAACCTGTCAATCAATTTCGAGGATTTTTGTTTTGAAATTTTTATCATCTTGTCATTGCAAATAGTTTGCTTTATTTTAAGCATGGCATCACCTACAGTGAAATTCTTAGTCACTTTTCTTAGGTTTTTCTTGTCTGTAATGTTCTGTTATGTCATCATTCCTATAAACAGCCTGAGAAACATCATCCCACCCCGCTGGTCAGATGGGAGAACTGATCTTTCACCACACTCTGCACAGTTCACGAGCGAAACCACAGGCCCCTCAGAGGTTCAAAACGGAACAACCATTAATATTATTGTAAACTTCCCTAAATCCGTGTCAAGAGGAACAGAAGCCTTGGCAGGTTCTTGCTTTTATGAAAGAGCCGAAGTAGAGGGAGAAAGGAAAGAAATAAAAAGGAGAAATAGGACCACCACCCTGTGGATCCAGTGATGTCTTCTTGGTCAGTGAGTTGAAATCACCTCAGCCAGCCCCCCCCCCCCCATCAGGCCATGAACGCTACGGGGCCCAGAGAGCAGCAGTGCAGGCCACATGGTGCCAGTTTATCGGGTGAGGGTCTCTTGGATCCCTTCCACAGATGGAGACTCATTTCCACACGTGCACACGTGTCATGAGCGGTTTTGGAAAGTTCCAGACAGTGACGGGGGTCTCTGGTGAGCCCCAGACCCAGTCCACGCTGTGCTGTGACAGGCGCCGCGGTGTCTGTCGCTGTCTTGGGGCAGTTTCTCACTGGGCCAGTTGATGTTCGCGACCTCAGGGCAGACAGCACAGAAAACATCCCCCATCTTCGCAGGGGAGCACGATCCCTGTGCTGCCTCACCATCAACAGGTGCTCAGCCTCCACCAGGTCCTTCTGTCTTTTGAGTTCGAGGCACACACAAAAAAGGTCTCTTGACTGTCATGAACATATTGTTAGGAGTTAAAAAATCTGAGGAAGATACAATCAAGCAAAGAAGCCTTATTGTCAAAACACAGCTTTTCTAGTGCATTGTAGTATTGCCTAATAGTCACATTTCAGCCACTCTCAACTTGGAAATACCATCATAGATCTGTTCATTTCAGTAAAGTTGTACAGACTTATATTATTGAAAAATTTGGTCCAGAACCGTCTAACTGAAATTACACTATGTAACAATTTCTTACCTATTCCAGTCCTCTGTAATATAACTATTAGTTGCAATTAAAACTGTTACGGCGTGGTGCTCTGTAGTACTACAGTGATGCCGAGTAAACTGTTTTCAGTTTACAATGAGAAGAAATACGGTTCTGCAGGAAAACAAGCATAAACAAAGTATTTTTTAAATATATCTGTTCTTGACTGTGCTGCAGAATTCCTCCTGGGTAGGTAATATAATCTTTGCCTCAGCTTTCCACCTGAAAAATGGGAATTGCAGTGTTTTCCAAATGCTTTCTATCAGTTTTGTCTGACTAAAATATTAGCTCTATTGTGCAGCAACAGTAATTACATTTTACTCCATAACTGTTTCCCAAACTCAGCCAAAAGTCTCAGAGAAATAATCAAATAGAAAATTTTGGGCCAAATGTATAACATTTTTTTACTTTTGAGGCTTTGATGGAAGAAGTGGAGTAAGATTCAGGTCACTTTGTGAATTCTTTTCCTGAAGATAATTAATGAACAATTACAGTTAAAAACTAAGAAACATTTATGACATTCACGGGGGAAGAGAATAGGCAGAGGGAACTGTTTGATGGCCTCTTGACTCATATGAGCGAAACAGTAGGACACAGGTATTTCTCCATTCGCTTTACTGATTAGTTAAATTCACTTCTAGACAAAGAACAGTAAACCAACGGATCTGTGTCTGTTCTTTATGCATAGATAGAAACAGGCCAGAATATGTGGCAATGATATGTGAACTTGAACATTAATCTGTCATGCTAACAGATCTGTTGTTTTCCCTGCCAGAGAAGGACATAATTTAATATGTTACCTAGACCAAATTTTCTGTATTTAACTCTTTATGGTGCAGTATTTGAGGGTACCATTGCAAATGTTTTACATATCCAATTAATAAAAGCTGTTTGTTTTGTATGTTATTTCTCTGTTGGTTTGATGTGCTGTGGTGCATCAATCAATAAGATTAAATAATGTTACTTTCACAAAATCTTGGATGCTTTAATATTAACCTTCTGAGATTATTTTTCAAACTACTATATTTCACTCCAGTTATTTACTCTACAGATTAATTCAGATTTCAGACCAGAAACTTGATTCAGACCAGAAATTTGATTGGGATATTTCTCTTTCCTCTAGATAATGTCTGTGCATAACTGAATTTATTTGCTATTCATTAATTATCCCTCAACTGCACAAAAGAATGCTGGAAACAAAATGTTAAGTGAAAAAACAGTCACACACTGATGTCCCTAGTGAATAACTCAAACACACACAAATTCTCAACTTATGTTCACTGGAGTCAATGGTAGCGTTGACATCTGTTGAGTTTGGACCCAAATTCTCCTGTTTTCTGACCACTAGTCCTCCCCCTGGGTTTCATTCCAGTTCACCATATGACTATACATATAAGTAAGTGGAAATAAGGCTTTGAACATTGCAAACTGTCTTTAGGATAGTTTGTTCTTCACAATACTATTTGGATTTTTAAAGCCATAGAACTGCAGAGCAATTCAGTCAGCAGGCAGAATTTGG
This sequence comes from Nestor notabilis, assembly GCF_000696875.1. Taxonomy (NCBI): domain Eukaryota; kingdom Metazoa; phylum Chordata; class Aves; order Psittaciformes; family Psittacidae; genus Nestor; species Nestor notabilis. The sequence continues at coordinate 3,117 of NW_009920103.1, read as the reverse complement.
TTATGTTCAGAAAACACCTCAGTTCAGTTCTTCATGCAGTCAGGGTTATTGTGCATGTTGGTCATGGTTGCATTTTGCTACATTGCAAGTAACACTTGCACTTTTCTGTCAATTGCAAACCACAGCTACAGACAGGTAGTATTTTTGAGCTCTCTTTCCCAAAAAATTTTCAAAATGAAGAATTCTGCTCTACTTACTTGTGTCACAGAATCGTTTAGGAGGGACCTTATGATATCATCTAATCCAATTATATGCTTAAAGGACAAGAATCTATAAATTTCAAAACCACAACAAACAAATGGTTTCATAGAATGACCAAAACTATTTCAATGATGTTCACTAAATGTGACTAAGAAAAAAATGATAAAAAAATAAAATCTTACAATTGAAAATATCTGATTACACAGAACCCTTTTTGATGAAGATTACATATGGCATACCTATGCCCAAATGACTACTGATTTGCATATTGGCCAGACTAATGATTTAATATTTTGTAAAAATTCTCCCCAAATAATACTGTTACATCAATAAAAATTTGTGCAATTTTACCTCATTTTTTTATTTCTTGCATGGAGTTGTTACATTGTAGGAAATGTTTTGATTTGCATTCAACTTCTTGAGCCAAGTTTATAGTAGACTCACTCAACATAATCCAGTTTGTGGGAACATTCCCTTGTGTATCACTGAAGGGTATCTTTGGAGTCAAATTTGTCAGCTATTTTAACAGCAGGCAACAAAGCTACACAGCAATTTAGAACAAGAAGTCAAAAGAAATGTAATGGGAGTAGTCTGAGGATTTATACTGAAAAAAACTTTGTAATTCTAATTTGAAAAAGAGGAGAAAATTCCAAAAAGTAGAATTTGCAAGCAGTAATCTGGCTGGAAGCTAAAAAAATACCTTGTGGTGTAGGGCCATTGCTAAAAATAAAACCAGAAAATACTTCTTAACCTAATTACAAGGTCCTTTTAAATGACAGAGTTAAATATTATCAGTACATGAAAATTAGTCCTTCTTGTATCTTGGATTTTCAGGCTAGCTGAAGGAAACATTATAACTCAGACCCTTCCCTTTTTTGCTAACAGCTGAAAAAATTGTACAAAACCTCAAAATGTCATAGATGTTAATTAGAGGAATGGTTTCTTTCAAATGAATAGCATTAATGTGTTTCAGGATCCTGTCGTGTGAAAACCTACACCCTGTAAAACCTAGCCTTATCTTTCCATAGGATATTGTTGCTCCATTGCAATACAAAGCAGCCTTAGCATCATATTGAAAGTTGGCACACTGAGGAAAGTTCATGAGTACAACACTGAGATGCAGATATATTTAAATTTATTAAAAGTTGACAAAGCATTGATATTATATTTGAAGTCAATATATCACAGCACCTAACAATGAACTCTTAGGTTGAAAGTGAAAAATTGGATCTCTGAAAGGGTTCTCTCTCATAATAAATCAGTTAAGATATGAAATATCCCAAGAGCAGATTATTGGGGGTTATCTCTTGATAAAGAATCCTATGGAGATTTTACTGGAGGGTGGGGAACAATTTAATATTCTCTCTTTACATGAGAAGCTAAGTCAACATGCCAAATTGAGGGCTATCTGGAAATGAAACATAAATGAAGAAGGCCAATGAAAACATAATTACAACAATTGGCCTAGAAATAACAACAGAATTTATGAAGAACAGCATGAGCAGCATGGACCAGAAAGAACTCAAACTCCCATTGCACATTCTGCTAAGTGTGGGAATTAGAGAGAAGATTTCCTCACATGGAGTCTCATTTCAACCAGCCAGAGAGCTGGAGTGGAATTCATATTTCCAAGAGTTATGGACCTCAGGGTGTTTGATATTGCACAGGTTTGCTGGTATAAAATGGGGGGGGGAAGGGGGCCAGGAAAACCAAATTCTTTACAGGAAAGTGTTCACATACCTCTCCAGAATCAAAGTTTTTACTGCAGTCTATTAAATTTTTCTCCCTTTATCTATCTACTTCAAACAGCAAGATGGTACAATGATGAGAAACAAAAATACATGGAAAAGTAGATTTTGTAATACAACAAAGTCGTAAGATCTAAGAAATTACAGGATACTGTACTTCAAACTGTGTGTGATAATAGTCTAGTGCTATTTCTTCTGGACAGTACGATGAAAAAGGCCTATAAAATTGTATGTTACAAAATATAAACATTTGGAATTATATGTTTGAAAATCTCTGGGGATGGGTTAAGTATGTTCATCCTCTGGCAATCTGTAGTACAGAAAATCTTCAAGGAAGCAAAGCCTTTTGGATTCAAATTAATACTCAGCATTTCAAACCTTTCTCTTCTAGGATATTTTAGAAAGAGTGAGGACTCATATCTTTTTGTCATTTAGAAAAAAAATGAAATTATGAGGCTTTCTGAGTTGCCCGTAGACCAAACAGCTGTCCTTTCCTACTTGTGGAAACTAGATTTCCTTAGGGCTCTGGCTGAAATTTACCGGTTGTCTCCCTTAAAGAGGGTCCTGCCTCACAAGCAGTACAGCACAGTGCAACACAGGAAGAGAGTAGGAGACCTAATACGAAACCCAGAGGTTTCAGTGAAAGAGCTGATGAAACTGATTTTTCCTTTTTAGTGGGTCTAAACAGTTTCACAGAAAGAAAATATTTCTGAGTAAAATACTTAAAGAATTTGGGGGCTAGCTTTTAAAATATATTCAATATAATTTGGTGCCTATAGGTCAAGAAAGAAAATTGTCATTTAATTATAAGATTGTCAGCTCAAGTACTGGAGACTCTCCCTTTCTGCGCTAGTACCAAATTTTATACACCTAAATTTTTTTTTCACTATTCAGTGAATCTGCTACCTGAACTTTTTTATTAGGTTAGTTATCTACATTATACGCATGTTTCTCAATATTTTTGAAAAAAATTTTAAAGGCTCCATTTCAGTGGTCTTTTATACTTTATCTATTCTGTCTTCTTTTGTTTCATCTGAGGAACATCTAAGCTTAATTTGATTTTAGTATGAATGTGAAGAAAATTTGAGATAACAGTTGTATAATATAGGTATTAAAAAATTTGCTTTATTTGTCTGACTTCTATGCATACTATATATGTATACATAAT
>NW_009920102.1:0-1599 GCF_000696875.1 Nestor notabilis | reverse complement strand
TTAGGCTGCATTGTCAGCCCGTGATAGGAAACTTCCGCGGGTTTTCATTAACCCAGTGACACAACGTGCCGGTGTTCCCGTCTGCTCGGCGCGGAAGGCAGAAGTGCTCTGGTGCTGGACGGGGATCCGGACGCTTCCCACCGGGAAACAACCTCTCTCTCCCTTGGCTTTTCCTTCGGGGCGTGTTTTTTGAGGTGTTTGTTTGTTTTGTTGGGGCTTTTTTTCCTAATAAACCCTGGTGGTTTGTTGCCGGTGCCCAGCCAGAGAAGTTACAAATGTAGCAGTGAGTTTTCTGGGATGCTGGGCAAAGTTTAGGATAGGCCGGTGGTAAAGCTTGCAAATAAGTAATGATGCTCAGTTGTATGTAATGATTAGCAACTTGTCATAATATTAGAATAGAACATCCTCTTTAGCTTGTCCACAAGCAATCTCATTATATTTGTTTATTGTCTGCATAATTGGAACCATTTATTGGTATGTATTGAATCCTGCCATATTTTGCATGAGTGTTTACATTGTTTTTTATTTATTTTCTTTAGTTTGGCATTTATTTATTTTCTTTAGTTTGGCATTTAGTTTGACTTATATTATTTGCTTCAATTAAGGGGAGCGATTTAAGTGTTGCACAAAATGGGTTGTTTGGGAACCGTAATACTAAAACAAGATAAATAACTGCCTTTCCAATAAAGTTTGATTCAGAACAACAAATATGAAGAGTAAATGGTGCTACAAACAATTTAAATCCTGAAACAAAACAAAAACTTCAAATGAAGCCAACATCACCTGTTTTAATATTTTTGTTACAATCCTTGACAAAGTCATATTTAATTAAAATCATCATTTCATATATAGTCAGTGATGAATGCAGGGAAAATCAGATCCCTTTTAAATTAACAGTGTTTCTTATCAATAATTAGTCAACATCTCGATTATGTTTAAACACTTGTCAAGACATATTTCAGGACATTTATTGTCCTTTTATTATTGTGTATGTATTCTGACTGTTTCTAAAAAAAAAAAAAAAGAAAAAAAAAAAAAAAAAAAAAGAAAAAAAATGTGTCACCAGAGAAACATGTTTCTGAATAAACATGTCATTATTATTATTGTTATTATTATTATTATCTGTCTGTTTATCTGGAAACCTGTGATTTATCTTTTGACTAGTATGGCCAGACAGTGACAGAAAGATTTACTCTTGCATATTCTTCCTTTTAGATCTTGGATGAGTTTTGCAATGTGAAGTTCTGCATAGATGCCAGTCAACCAGATGTAGGAAACTGGCTCAAATATATCAAGTTTGCTGGATGCTACAATCAGCACAACCTTGTTGCATGTCAGATAAGTGACCAGGTATGTGGTGTTCGCTTTCTGGACTTATTTTTTGTAAGGAACTTTAAGGTGTCTGCTAAAAAAAAAAAAAAAAGGCAAAAAAAAAAAGCGGCAGCAATTCACAACAGATTTTGGCTCATTTGCTGTTACGGTACAAGATGAGGCACAGATGTGAGATGCAGAATGGGATAATTTTGATTATGGGCTATAGGTAATATGAATTTTTTATTTTTCCACGTTGTTGTTCAATTAATATATTTTTTTATATAT
>NW_009920101.1:18733-42579 GCF_000696875.1 Nestor notabilis | reverse complement strand
TGACAGCTGTGCCGTTGAGCGGCTGTCGACAAACCTCCCCTTCAGCTCATTTTAAAGCCAGTGCTGTTTAAATAGTTAAAACTATCGGGGTTTGGGTCGCTTCAGTTTGTTTTCCTTCAAGCAGTGGGTGAATCCACCTCACCCGAGCTTGTTTTCTGAACGCTGTCATCTTCTGTTTTTAATTTCATACTGTTTTCTTCATGCTGCCTTAAGGGTCAGGTGTAGGCAAACACCTGAACTAGGTAATCTCGGTTGGAGTAAGAAGGTAGTAGCGTGCTATGTCGTGTCTCTAAAGGCTTTTGCAAAATGAGCGCAGCATGGTTAATGTCCTGTTGCGTGTGAGGTGGGGTGCAGGTGAAGCTGGCTCAAAACCAGGAGGTTTTATTTTTTAACTAAGCCATGTAATAGAGCATTTAAAACAAGAAACAACGGTGCTTTTGTCTGGTTATACAAAGTGTCATCACAGATTAGTGAGATTGGTGGGTTTTTTCCATCTTCAGTCCAAATCCCTGAAGCTAAAGTTACAGAGAGAACTGTTCTGTTACCAAAGAGCTTCTTAATGTATTTAAATTAGTTTATGATTAGGACTGTTGTTAAAGACACTAAATATGAAATTATTATTGTTCTCCCACCTAGCTGAAAATCAGAAGACAACAATTATAAAGCATTTTGGGGATGTTTTAATACAGCAATATCTTTTTCTCACCCTATTCACCTCTAGTAAAATACTTGGTAATCAATTTATTAAAGTATATTTGTTAGATGCACTTCAAGGGCTTTGCAAAATAGTCGTAGGAACTACCATGTAGAATTGGCAGAAGGAGAGTATTTCTCTGGTAGCTGCTCATCTCAGGTGCTTTAAAATGGCACAGTTAGAGGGAACACTTTAAAAGTGCATAAAGATATATGAGAAAACATTGGCAATGGGGAGCTGACCTCATAATCTGTAATAACTAGGTATGTGTTGACACTGACACACAAAGTGGTTTATCTCCTCTTGGAAAGCTCTCAATTACAGTTGCATTTGCAGAAGTTGCTGCTAGAAATTGCTGATTTGTATTTATGAAAGCCAGCAAACTTCTGGTAAAGATTTCCAGGCATTATTGCACGACGGTGCATTTCCCTTTGGTTTTATACTGTGGCCCCATAAAATTATGGCATTTAAATTTTGAAGTATTCTCATTTGTTTGAAAGTTTTTAACTTGGAACAGTGAAAATGTACATTGAATTCCACAGGCTGGTATGTGTTAGTGATTAAAGAAAGCTTCTATTTGTTTTGTTTCTATACTTCAAGACAAAATAGTTGTATTGTGAGTTTAAGTTAACACCTAGGATTTAGAGAATGCACTGATAAGTTACAGGGGGAAATACTCATGTCCCTTACTAAACAGTTGGGGTTTTTCTTTTTTCTTCCAAGTGAGTTAGTGGATGGCTGAAAGCTGGCTTGCCCGTTGAGTTGCTGCAATGTTTTGCTGCTTGAGAGCCGTGAGGAGAAGGTATGGGATGTCGCTTACCTAATTTACCTTTAGCGTATGTTTAAATGTTTGTTTATGACTTGCATATATGTAAAACTGGCTTGGTATTTTTGTTTAATTTGGCTTATTTCTTTGACTTTCTCATCTTTATAGCTTGAAGCTTTCAACAAAGTTGAAAATCCCCAAAAGCCATATGGCTGTCCTCATGTGAGACATTAGAAAGGCTCTCAAAAAACAAGGGTTTAAAATAGCTTAATTATGAGAAAGTAGTAGTCTAAATCTGAGTATGATGTCCAATATATTACTGCATTATTGAGTTATTAAAGCTCAGTGTTTCAAAATGAGTGAATATATTTGTAATAATGAGCTTAATTTAACAAAGCTTTTTAGTGCCAAAGCTATAAGCCAGAAAGTTAAACTTCAGAGACGTGAAGAAAAAGTAAAAAGAAATCTGAAGCAAATTATTTAATCAATAAATTAAATCAGTCCTAGAGTATGATTGCATAATGTGTTCTAGTGGAGATGGTGTTTCTTTCATGAAGTGGGGACAGCTGTCCTCAAAGTGATTATGACCTTGATTTTAATACAAATACTTTCTCTGCTCTTCAGATCTAAATGAAGCTCTTGGAACAATCCTTGCTCCTCGTGAGTGAAGCCATAAGCATCTTTCTTGCATTTGCTTTCTCTAAATTTCTTTTAATTACTTATTTTGTCACTTCACTTGAAGGATGCCTCCGAGTTCTGTCTTTCACCTTCAGTGAATGGATTCTTCCTTCTGTCACGCAGACTAATTTTGGCCTTTGAGCGTTTCTCTTTTAAGCAAGTTCAAAATAGACTTCTGGCTGGAATCCTGAGCCTTCCTACTAGCATGACAGTGTTGTTTAGATATAAAACACGGCAACTAAAGTTAACCATACTTGGCCATTTTCCTTGTAGAATACCAGATGGAAGTTTATGATTAATAAATTTGGAAGTGTGATTAATAGTTTCCAGGTATGTTGGAACTTCTTTTCCTTTGTTGGAAAGATTAATTTTTCCTTTTTACCTCTTTGTGTCCACAAAAAGGAAGGGGGAAAAAAATCTGCTTTTTATTTCTCAGCAAGACAATTTATTTTGGTGTTTCCAGATGCAAAATGATAAAGCACATGACCAAGTGGACTCTTACCCAGTGTGCTTTGCTTCTGTTCCTGCCACATCAGATAGAGGGTCTTTTCCTGTGTCACTGAGTAACTCTGGCATGTTCTTGTCACTGAGAGCTTTGGCTCTCCATAAAAACCTGATATTACTACAGTACTTCATCATCTCCTGCTATTTGAAGTGAGACCATGGGCTGTAGTGATGACTGGTCTTAGAGTTTTTCTGAGATCCAGCCAGGAAGAAGGTAGAAGTGTTTGCCAGTAATAGTCTCTCTTTTTATCTTCCGTTTAATTCACATGCATGAAAATTTATTTTAGTCATAATGGTTTGAAATTCCATCAGTCGTCTTACATTACAGATTTTCCATCCTGCTTTTCTAGGAAAACATCTCTTGTTCTCAGCAAGCTGACTTTTAAGACCTACTGATTCAATATTTGCCCACCTCTTAGACAGAAAACATTAGCTTTAACTGCTTTCATGTCTCTTAATTGAAGAGCTGGAAAGGTTGACAGGAAAAAGGTAAAGTAAGGGTCATTGCATCTGCTTGACAACTCAACTGTTGTCATTTATGCTACCATTTGACAAAATGAAAAATACTGCTTATTGTCTGAGCACAAATTTAGGGACTTTGTGGATTGTTTGGGTTTTTTTAATTAATGAAAGTAGTCAAGAAACTGTCTCGCATGTTTGTGTGTCCACGATGATTGTTAGGTCTAGAACGCTGAACAAACAGCTCTTTGTTGAACAGTCTTGTTTACTATTATTAATGAAGTTATTAGTTTTATGTGAATTGGAAGCAGCTTTACCTTCAATATGCTATATATTGTTTGGGGCTTGCAGTTTGAATGATACTGCAAGGAGTGAAACAGCATTGTATTGCTTTGATTTAGAACTTATTTTTCCCTCCATGTCAGTCTTCTTTTACACAAGCGTGCTCATTGCAGAACTCTTGTTTAATTTATGCATTATTGGAGGTATTCAGTCGTTTTTATTTTCTGAACTTCTGTAACTTCTTCAGCTTAACTTTTCCTTCTGCTCTTAGTGGTGGGAAAAGAATATTGTTTCACCTGAAATTACTTGGGTTTTTTCTATTTCAGTGAAGATGAAAGGGCAAAAAAAGTACTGTCTTTTTTATTTGATGTCTTCTATAAAAGAGGGTGTTTGGGAAAGCAGACTTTTTTAAATGGCCACAAGTATGTAGACCTCAGAAACCAATGCAGAACTCCTTTTGATTGAATTGTCATTATTATCCCTGGGTAAAACTTAATATTCTTTTGGCACTGCTTGAAAAATACTGGGTTTGGCTTTTTAATTTGGAGGTTCAAAAGTATGTAAGGGTTGGCTTTTAAGAGCAGCTTCAGCAGTAGCTACAAAAACTACCTCTAAAGCCAGTCTTCATCATTCGAACTACTTGACTGAGGAATTTTAACTTGAGCTGCTTTGAGAAAGTAGAGAGAAAAGTTATTGTACTTATTTACATGTCTTTAATCAGCCATTAGCATCCACCATCCCTCAAACCTGTTGTGTTTGCTTTATATAAATGCAGCTTTGTGAGTCCCAAGGGGAAAAATCCAGAACTCAGACTTCTAATACCAGTTTTAAATTATTATATTTGCAACTGTGAATCTTTGTTCCATTCTGTCACACTGTAATGTAATTTCTGTCAGTTTGTCACTTGATTGGTTGCATCATGCATAAACATTTTATTACTTTATTAGGTTATGTCTGGAGAAGATACTGCTACAGGGCGTTCTTCAGTCAAGAACTTTGTCAGGAGCTGATGCCATCAATGCTCTCAGACCTTTCTATTTTGCTGTACATCCAGATTTCTTTGGCCAGCATCCCAAAGAGAGGGTAAAAATCTCTCTGTATACTTTCTTTGTAAATGTGTCATCTATCAAGGATGGAGATTTTCTAGTTTTCCTGCTGTCAGAGATTAGAATGGAATATGGTTGTTACCAGAGAACAAAAAGATGCACTTTCTTTATTTTTAACAAGAATAGTTCCCTTAAATGTCCATTATTTGTCGTATTTTCTGCTTCATTGTTATGAAGAAAGTACTGAATCTTTCCTGATGCATCTATAATACATATTACTTGCTTTGTAACTTCAAAATTCTGTGCATTATACTTGAGTCAATGTATTTCTTTAAGCTTGAAAGCCTTAGAAGTGGTGTTTTGGAATGTACAAGAATGCACGAATATATACATCATACAGTTTATTCATGCAAGATAATTACTGATTTATGCTGAGAATAGGAACTATATCACTACTTGTTTAGAGCAGCTGTCAGTTTGTAAAAATTAATTCTGCATATAAGATTAAAAAGGTTTAGATTAAAACAGTCAAATTCTTAATCTGTATTTTTTTTTTTCCCCTTGGCTTTTTTTTTTTTTAAACAGGAAGTAAATGAAAACTCTCTGAAGAGGTTAAATGGTTACTTGGAGAACCTACAGAAACCAGGATTTCGCTCCTTTAAGCCAACTCCGCTTACTTTTTATGTAAGAGAAAGAGAACCAAACTCTTCTAATGTTCAAGAACCCTTCAGTGCTTCAGGTGCTTTTATATTGTGCTGAATTTATCTTCCTGTATTTAAATTCTTTCAGACCGTTACTAAGCCTTGTGTAATCTTTTCACTTTTCATGTGAATAAAATCCTGTAAAACCATGAAAATGTCTTACAGCTAGGACTGTCCCAAGTAGTTAAACATCTTAAGCTTTAAGAGGCATTGACAGAATGAGAAATTACAAAGTTGAGATCAAGTTACAGCATGAGAATGGAAAAACATAAGTTGATGTAAATGATATTTTTTCTGCTTTTATTACCATTGTCATGTTTAACAGTTAGGTCCTTGTTTTAATTGCAGATAATGTGCAGTACATAATGTCAGGGTGCTTGCAGGATCAGAAGGAACTTACTCTGTAAGCAGAGGTTGTATAATATCCAAAGCTTCAATTTACCACATTGTCTCTCAGCTTTGAGACTACAGAAAATACTGCCAAGTTTGGAATATTGGTTTTGATTAATTTCTGTGTGTTTGTGTCTATTGTACCAATATGCCTTATCTTAACAGATAAGCTTTATCTTCTATACCCTGTTAGTCAAAACACTTCAGCAAATTGTGAAGGACCTTAGTGCTAGAAAACAAAATTCTTGTTCAAGAAAATAGTAGCGTTATGTCCGATCTACTTAAAATAATAGTCAAACTGGCAGCTGTGTTCTGCTCTTGAGTCTTAATACTTACTTGCTTTCCACTGGGCCAGTTAGGACCAAGTGATGTGACTTAGTTTTAAGCCAGTGTGCAAGTGTAATGTTTTGTTCTGAAGCTCCTCTTCATAGCCTGTGAAGAGCTGGTGTAGTGCTGCATTTTTACAGTAAATTATATCCAAAGCGATGATCAATAATAACATGAATTATGTAGAGCTGATGGACAAAACTGCCACTGCTGAAGCAAAAGAATCCTTTTTTGGATTATGCTGCATCTGTAGCTAGGTTTCCAATTTGTCCAGTGATTCAGATAGTTAAAACAGCTCTATGTTTCTGGACATGTGACAGTTTGAAAGGTTAAACTGCATAAGAATTCTGCGATGAGTTTTGAAATAACTATCATAATAATTTCCAGCTGCACACGCCTTGTTTGGGTTCTTAAAAGATGAGAGAAATGTGAATGCATTTTAAATAATTAAATAATACTAATTCTGTGGGACTTGTATTTTATAGGATTTCGAGCAGTCAGTTTTACATTACATACTAGGGATCTCCTGAGCACCGTATTAGATATTCTCAACTCCTGCAGTTTATCTACGGAGCATATTCAGAGTCTGAATGTGAACTCGCAGCCCCGTAAGGAAGCAAAAAGCACAGTGAACAGACCTATCAAATGGGATAAGACTTACTATTCATTTACTGGGTTCAAGGATCCTGAAGAGGAACTAGAACAAGCCCAGAGAGTGGAAACAACTTTAATGTATGTAAAACTTCTATTTAACTGATGTCTTGTAACCAAATTGGTCTTACTCTAATGCCGAGTTTTTTAAAGGCAGTCAGTAAACATTCTGAACAATACAAAACCTTGTCTAACATGTAATTGTGTCATGCTTTTTATAATTTAGTTTTAATTAAAGAGATTTCAGATGAGCTCCTGGGATAACTACAGTGCCAGCTAAGCTGAGGCATTCTTGTCTCTTTGCCCAGCATTCATGTTTGGTCAATCTAGTTTTGGTTGATCTAGTTTTTCAGTTTTATGGAATATGGTGGCAGTTCAAGAGGATGCAAAGGTTCCACTTGCTCGAGATAGCTCCCTACCCTCTTACAGGACTTCTGTAACACAAAACTATACATCTATTAACTTTGTTGTTAGTATTGCATTATCAGTTATGAGATGTAACATACTAGAGAATACTTTTACTTACTTTTACACATTTACAAGAAATTCCATGAGCAGTTACATATTAACAGTCTGATTCTAATACCTAACCATTTGGCGTTGAGCTTTCTCTCTTTGCTTCTCAGTTTGATTTGATTTTTCTTTTTGCTTAGAATACAGTATGAGAATGGAAGTATTTGTAAAACTAAGAGCATGAAAATAAGCTTATGCTATGAAGGAAGGCACAAATCACTTAAAAGAGAAGCTTTTTTCCTAGAAATAGGATGATTTATTTCCTGTAAGTGTTAGATGTACTCCATGAATCATGTTTGCCTGGTTGTGATTACTGACCAAAAAAAAATTTAAAACTTTGACCTGCTTCATCTCTGTTCATCCCAGCTCTTTAAGAGTTACCTAACTTAGCACTTTAGTACCACCTCTGTTATTCAATAGTCTATTATGATCACTTCAGTTTGTTGTTTTCTTTTTATAAGGCAGATGTGTGGGAACTTCTGTCATTAGAACACTAAGCTCTGAAGCTGCCCCCCTAAGTCACATTAGGCTGCTGCTCTGCGCCCTTCTCACCTCTAAATCTTACAGACGGGTGTAACACTGTCAGTGTCTCTTGGTTCAGTTTGATTCTGTAGTCCCCTTCCCAAAAACATTAAGCACTGGTGTTTCCATTGTAGATATCTTAAGACGAAGCATTTAGCAGTTTTGGGTTCTGTTCTGTACTTTGAAAAAATCCCTTTATCTAGTGACCTGAAATAAAACATTAATGTTAACAGTAAGAATTCAGTTAGTTGTACTGTTTGCAAGAAAGATAATACAGCATGCCTCTATCGTTGGGTTTTTTGGTTTTTTTTTTTCCTCCTCTTGTTTCAGATCCTGGCTAGATGATAATGAAGCAAGTGCAGTAAATAAGCTGAAAAAGAGTTTGCCACTTAGAAAAGAACTAGAGCGTTTAAAACTTGAACTCTCTCATCAACTCCAGCTCTCAGATATCAGGTAATAAATTAGATCAGTTGGACTTACATTAAGACAGTCAAAGCAAGGAAGTGTTGTGTAATTCTACACCATGAGCTTTAAAGGCTTATTTCAGCAAAACAGCTATATTTCATATATTGAAAAGTGTTATTGCACTGAATAGTATTTTTCTAGAAGAACTCTACTGGGACAAAAGTTTCCCATTACAATCTGCTCAAAAAGACCTAATATTAGTAACTAATAATACAGGCTCCAGTTGCAGCAAACACAGAAGCACTAGAAATAGGACCTGTGCATATGTGTTAGTCTGGGTGTTTTGCTGGATACAATTGCTTTTCCTGATTTCAGTATCTACAAAGGTAACTAGATTAGCAGTGGTAACTAGATTGGATGGTACATCTTGACATCCTGTGAAGGCTTATTACAAATGTTATTCTTTCTAGTGTCTTGTGTCCCGTGCTCTAGAGGAGGAGGAGATTTGTTTGCTTGAAAGGGCTGAGTACAATTGTAGTAACGACCTTGATTCTTCAGAATATTTTTTAGAAAACAATCTGTGATCCCTTTTTTAATTTTGTGCCTTCAGATAAGGATGTTCCGAAGTGGGGTGTTCAGGATGGGAAAATGGCAATGAAGGTATTTAACAATGGAAAAATAAATTTTGGGGGATTATTTCAAGGGCTAGTCTGTTGTTCTTTTCACCAGGAAAGAGAGAGTTGATGCTTCTGAAATCAAGCTCTTGTCCTTTTACCCAGTAAAAGACCCTGGCTTCCTTTAAGTTGAAGCCAGTTTTTTTGATCGTAATTAATAATCTGCAACTGTGCTGTCATCAGGGTTTTTAAGTTTCTGAAATAGTCTTCAGTATTAAATGTGTAGGTTTGGGTTTATTCATGGCTTGTGCTTAATTTTCGTATAGTTTGTGCTTTTAAAATATATTAAAACTTTTTTCACAAAGAGCTATTAACGAGCCAAGAGTTATAGTCACAATTCAGAAAAGAATGTGAGTGTCAGAAATCTGACAAGCAGGTATCTTAATAGGAAACTACTACTTGTGATCCTGCAGGATCACATTGTAGTTTGGTGCTACTGAAAGCAGTAAATAGTTATTAGAATGACTTGCATTATAATAGATTGAATTGCCTCATAAGTGCTTTGGCATAGCATCATTCTCTGCTTCCCAAAGAGAATTTGTTGGGTTTCCCTAAACGAGATGATGTGGGTTGACCCCAGTTAGCATCTAAGCACGCAGACAGCTTGTTGCTCTCATGGAAGAGCATAAGAGGAGCAAAAGCAGTAAAACGCATGAATCGGGGTAGAAGTTTAATAGGTGAAGTGAAGCCATACATTCAAGCAAAGCAAAAGGAAGAATTCACTCACTACTCTCCATCAGCAGGCAGGTGTTCAGCCCCTTCAGGAGAGCAGGGCCTCGGCACATGTAATGGTTGCTTGGGAAGACGAATGCCATAACCACAAGGGTCTCCCTTCCTCCTCCTTTCTCTGAGCGTTTATTGCTGAGCACAACATATGGTATGGAATATCCCTTTGGTCAGCTGGAGTCATCTGTCCTGGCTGTGTCCCCTCCCAGCTTCTCACCCACCTCAGCTTACTTGCTGATGGTGGGGCAGAGCAGGAAGAAGAAGCAAGATCTGGTCACTGTGCCAGCACTGCACAGTATCCAAACCCGTGGTACAATATCAACACTAGTTTAGTAAGAAATACAAAATGTGGGGGTGCTGTGAATAATATTAACTCTAGCCAGACATACCCAGTGCAATAAGGGAATGGTAATTTCCCATTTTTAGGCTTTTGAACTAGAAGTTTCTAAAAGGATGTAACTTTTCAATAAACTGGGACAACTTTATTTATTTAAATGCTTTTGAAAGTTAGGAGTTTAATCTGTCTGTGATGGAGGAGACATCAAAACTATCTATATTGAAGTCACCAATGTAACACTGGTTCCTGTATGGTTTAACAAAAATTATTCTGTTATAAAACATGAAAATACATATGTGTAGCAACTTACCACAAGAATCATAAAAGTGTTTTGTGCTGAGAACGAAAAAGAAGATGTATGCAGTACTTGTTCTTCCAGGTAAACATTACACAGTATACAGACTATGCCACATGACTGAATGAAATACTGGGTTGTATTTAGTTACAAACCCCCTTCTTACTGGGGGAGAGAATTGCAAGTTACGTTTTGCCTACCAGGTTTTATATTTATTTTTCCCATATATGGTTTTACTCCTTTCTTTTTTTTTTTTCTTTTTGTTTGCTTATTTGTTGGTTTTTTGGGTTTTTTTGTTCCCTGACACTCACTTTAAGAAAGACTGAAATTTTATTTGGCTTTTATCTGTTCAAATACCATATGAAACAGACAGCTTTTCTTTATGCCCTTGCTTTTATTACTGTTGGAGTGCTATTTTGAGTTGTTTGTGTTTATAAGGCTTTCAGCTGCATCTCAACATGTGATTTTTATTTTAGTAACGTTAAGAATGAAATGCTTTCGATTATATTTTTATTCAGGTGGCAGAGAAGCTGGGGTATTGCTCACCGCTGTAGCCAACTACACAGTCTAGGTCGCTTAGTCCAACAGAGACCTGAAGTATTAAAGAATGTTAAAGGTATTTTCTGTTGCTTGTTTCATATATCCTAATATACTGTTGACTCAAAGATGCTCATGAGTCTTCTGTGACAAGGGAGCTCTAGTTCTCTGCAGATATGCTTTCAATAGCTGCAAAACCAAACCTGACAGGCTTACAGAAAAGCAGGTGAAAACTTCATTTTAAGCTACTGGATATTTTTTTCAAGTGACTCAGTTTAAACCACAACATCTTATAGTGTATTTGCTACACTCAGCTTCTATTTTACTACTTAAATGCAAACTGAGGAAGTTAAAGGCACTAGACATAGTGCTAAAAATAAAAAATCTACACTGAACCTTTGAGTGCAAGAGATTGTTACCTATGGTAGATTCAAGACAAAAATGAGTAGCTCTCTAAAGAGTCGATATAAGGAGGTCTTATTAGAATACCTTTAAAATCATACCGTCTTTTCTTATCATTCATGTTCCATAAAATACCTATGTTAAAGCCTGTATTTTCTCAGGAAAAAAAAGTAAAATATTCTGTAAACCTGACCTTCCATTCTTCTTGAACAGCTATTTGACCTGTGGCAGTAGCCATTTCAGCTAATTGTAACTACATGTTTTATGCCTGTCTGTAGATACTAAGGTTTGAGTGGCTTTCATTTGAGGCTTCACCTAATCCTTTGTCAAAAGACAGAGTGGGTGGGACAATAAGTAGTAGTTTTAAATTGTATCACGTTTCAAATTAGTTTTTCTAGCTTTGCTTAGGTAAAGAAGTCTGTATTGTGAACCTGTTATAGTCTCCATCTTTGAAGATCTTTAATGACGTACTGGACCAAATACCTGTCAGTAATTATACAGGCGCAGTTGATCTTGGCTTGGGCTGCAAGTTTGGACTAGAAGCCTTAAAGTCATTGTTGCTCTTTCTTAAGGATTTTTGAAAACTGATTTCTCAGAACAGGACTTTCTATTTAAGTCTTGTCTTGTAGATTAATATATTACACTGAAGACTTTTGTGGAGGCTTATTTTGATAAATAGTTGCCTGTGCTTTTATCCTAAAGAATTCTTGAGGACCTTTGTACTTCACTTGAAAAAAATCTCAGACTCAAAACTGATTTATCACCCCAAAAGTCAACCTGGTATTATCCTTTTATGTTGCTTCTATTCTTTCTTTTTAAAAAAGAGCAAAAACCTAATGTGAAAGTGTTTCTTACAGCTTGCATATTGCAGATTGTTCTGTGGGCATAGTATTGAATGGCTCCGCTAATACTGCCTTGACCAACTTTACCTTGTATATACTTTAAGTGTATGGCATATATTTCCTACTGTATACATGATTTGTACATATTCTTTGAAAATGCTGTCTGCTGAGATTTTCTCTTTATTTTAAAAAGAGTCTTTGTAAGAAAAAAGGTCCAGTTAACTAAAAATCTGTCAAGTTTAAGCAGGAAGAAGGCAAATTCTAGGTGAGGTTTGTATGGGGTGGGGGAATCTTGATCTGCAATTTTCAGGAATCATTATGTCAAATTTTGAGACTAAGGAAAGCACCTACTCGTACATGTTTGTGCTGCAGAAATGTGTTGCTTGTGACATGTTAGTAGCATAGTTAAACCTTAAATAATTGTGGGAATAATTGCAATAACCCAGATTAGTAAAGAGCTTTGTTCAATCCTTAGGACGCACGGTGGTATTTACAGACCGTTCAGGTATGAGTGCAGCCGGCCACATAATGCTGGGGACCATGGATGTTCACCATCACTGGACCAAAGTAAGAAGATTTTGTAGTAAATTATAATGCCTCTTTTTATGACATCCTTTTGCAAACTGTAACTAAAATATGAATTGGTGCAGATGAGTAGTTTAAAGCAAACACATAGCTACTGTATTTAGCATAACTGTCCACACTGTGTTCTAGATTTAATCCTGTGCTGTGTTCTAGATTTAATCCTGTGATATACTAACAAGAATCTGTCAGAACTTCACTGCTGCTTTCACTAACGGAACAGTCCTAACCCTGATTAGATAGAAAGAAAATTAATTCTTTACAGTGTTCTAATCTATGCAATGAGCACTGGCAGGATATTTCTTGACCTATAAAAAACTCATTCCTATGAATAATTTAGGAATTTTATTCAGATTTGTGAAGTGATCATTTCAGTCAATGCCTGCTAACCAACCCTGTCAATCCACTTTGCTCTTCTAGGCAGATAATGTGGATGTTGACAGGCTTTCTAGTATTCTAAATGATAAAGTATTATATGCAAAGGAGCACAAATAAAATAGGTTGTGATATCAGCATATCATTTAAGGAAATTTTCTTGAATCTTGGTCGCTGAAATATTATTGACAGTTCTATTAAAAAAAAAATTTCCTTGTAAAGGACATAATTGGAACCTCATCGTTGGGTATTTCACCCAGTTAGAATATCTATATATTCTATTTCTGTATTCAAAACCAAATCTGTGTCTTCCTTGAAAAGAGAAATGCTTTCCCTTTTTAATCTTTGCCACAGGATTTTCTGAAGGGGTCATATATCCGCACAAAGCATTTTGCAGGTGGGACAATGTGTGTAGTTAGTTGTGGTGGTGGTATTTGCCTTAGAAGACAACCTGAAATCAAAGGCTTTTTATTTTAAAATGCACTGACTATCACGTTAAACGATACACAGTAAAAGTCAGTGAAAATCTTTGTTAGCTCGGGTGGTAGCTGCTTTGTTTTTAGAAAGCAGAATCTTTTTGTCCAATTCTAAACCATTTTAGGCAACAGTCTTAAGTGCTATTACTGTTGTTACTAATTATTAGAAAAAGGCAGCAGTAGAATAGTGTCCAAGTCAGTCCATAGAATGTTTGGTCAGAGGTAAAATATTCAGAAGAATTTTGCAGGTTTTCTCTATAACAAATGCTAATGCTGAGCCAATGGATTTTATTGTGCCAAAAGCTGTCCTGATTATACTTACTCTCTTGGGTTTCTAAAGAGGTTATTCACTTGTTCCAGCAGCAGTAATTTTTTTGTATAGAAAACTGTTGTACTAATACCTGGGTAGATGTAGTAGTAGTGATTACTACTGCACTTTCCCTTTTCACTGTTCCAGCCATCTCCCTGTCACACCACCTATGTCTTGCCTTACATATCTGATTACTTCTTAACTTATTCTGGTATAGCTTTGGTAGATGAGAGATTCAGTGCCTTCCTTCCTTTCTCCTCTCCCTTCAGACTCAAGATGAGCTAGGTTATCCAGACCCTTGGAAAGAACTAGTTGCAGCAACAGACTTCTCTTTTTTTGAGAACTTGTATAAATTAGATTGGCAAACCCACTTTTGACTGTATATGGAGTAGCTGTACCACTATAACTGTGGTGATAAACATTTTATGTAAGCCTCAGATTGTTATTTCTTGGGGACTTTTTATAGAGAAAGAGGACATCCATCGAACTTGTTACGGCCTTTTGGTGCCTTTACAGGCAAAAATACATAGAAGCTTGTACCACTATACCTGGCTCAAAATGTATATGCTTTATATTTCTGATTTCTTTGGATCCTTTTGATTTTATTTCTTTTCTTCCCCTTGGGTTCCCTGTTTACATTGTTATGTGTCTCTTCATTTATATTTTCTTGTTAATTTTCATTTCTTAATTTTTAGCATTATACTTCGTAACATAGGAAGTGTGTGTTTGTGTGTGTGTGCACAGATTTTTGAGAGATTGCCAAATTATTATAAACTTCAAAAAAGACTGCTGTTGTTGGAAGATCGGATAAGCCAGCTTCTGGGAGGCATACAAGTAATATATATTGAAGAATTGCAACCCCTGTTGACTCTAGAAGAGTACTACGAGACTCTGGACTCTTTCTATAATAAATTACGGGACAGTAGACTACCTTTTCATCCTCGCAGTCTGCGAGGCTTGCAAATGATTCTGGAAAGGTAGGTATTTGCAAGGAAGATTTCTTCCTTTTAGAGCTTGTACTGTTTTGTTACACTGGTTACTGCTCTTGCTAAGAAGAAAACTAATATAATCTCAGATTTTCGTTATGTCAAAGTTTCTTTGTTTCTAAAGGTTTTAAGTGCCTTTTTATGGGTTAAGAAGGAATCAGACTGAATAAAATCCTGCTAATTTCATACAAGTTAGAGTCAAAGTTCTTTAAAGTAACACTTCCTCTTACAGTGTTGTGCTGGGTTAAATTGAAGGGTTTGTGCTATCAGGTCAACACTCAGCTCTGTATGATGGTGTTGCTGCTTATATTTTTGGAGTATTGTTGACAGCTGCTTTTGAAATGTAATTTTTAAAAAGCTTTATGTATGATGCTTCTGTATTTTCATAAACCAAACTTGATTACTTTTACCACTTATTCTGATTGTGATTAATTTATATTCTTTTAACTTCAGAATTCATTCTGAAAGTAATTAATGTAAATATTTAATTTTAAAAGTTATACCTTGGTTTTTATTTCCATTGTGTGTCATTAGTGACAGATATGCACCAAGCTTGCATGAATTTGGACACTTTACAATCCCAACGGTCTGTGATCCAGCAACCCTTCAATGGTTTATTTTTGCCAAAGCACAGGAAGCAAGAGAGAATCTGAAAAGAAAGGAGGAGTAAGTGTTCATGTGACTTGATACATTTAGCTCATTAAAATCTTTGCATGTCATATGTTTTATTTGGAGGATGAGAACTTTGAAGAATGTATTCATGCTCTCTTCTGGTAGAAAAAACCCTTCTGTTTATAAAATAGAACTTTACCCAGCAGCTTTACTAAGTAAAAATTTCAGTGTTCAGTTCACAAGCAGTTGTTAGATAATACTCATTCTTCACCTTGTAGAAACAGTTGGACTTTATTCAGAAATACAAGATCTTTGCTTACAAGACAACTACAGAATTTGTTTACAGTTGCCTCCCTAGAGGAGAGGTGGGTTTTTTTAAGGAAGAGACCTTTTTATTGACTAAGAAAAGCAGCAAACTTCTATTAATGCTACTTACATTGTGATGAGAAAGCAGTAAAATCTAAAACCGTAACTGAGACCAACTAGAGAATTATTATTCCTAGTTGTTTGTCACTTAGTTAAGGAAAAAGACCAGGTAGCACCTAACAAGGGGAAGAAAAAAAACTGTGATACAATGATGAGAGAAATACATCCTTGGTACTCTTTCACAGATAGAAGTGATACAGGAGAGTTGATAATAGTTGGGTCAGACTACTGTACTTAATATTAAGTCCATAGACTGCAGTTGTACTCAGTGATCTTAAAAGTCTTTTCCAATCTAAATGATTGTGTGACCTGTAATATCCATCAGAACTGTAAATTTTGTTCTTGATCTTGTATGTTGTATATATCTTTGAGGATTAAGAGCATGAAGTAGAGATACTAGGTTTATTTTTAGTTAAATACTGTGATAAGGGTGTTAGTGCCCTTTTAGAGGTTGCTACTGCAAGTTTTTCTGCTTTTACTTTGGAAATCTTTTACTGAACTGTTGAAATATCACACTGTTGTGAGTGTATACATGATGTACAGATCCAGATGGTTTTTTGTGAAGGTTATTTTAGGCCTGAGTCTTGCTGAAGGCTTTATGGTTCTAGCTCTGTTAAGAACTCATTACTTGGGAAGATATATTTTGGAGATGGACTTTAAAACATGGAGGTTTGTTGGAATTCTTTCATAATGCTAGTCCAGCTTTGAAGTTAGATTATTTTTGCCTTATAGCTTCTGAATAGATCTCTGTGTAGCTGTCCACATGTGACAGCTGGGAAAGTATTGTCTGTAGAGGTTGGGAGGAACATTGTAGCAAACATACATTTGCATCTAGGTAACTCACTCTCCAGAACACCTCACAATACCCCACACTATGAAGACACTAATCCAGGACAAATGTGGGGCTTCTCTCAGAGAGTAATCAGCTGCCTTCTTTTTCTTCCATCTTAATTGTCTATTTTTTGAGCAGATTTACACTTTGTGGCTCCAAAATATCCTGTGGCACCAATTGCACAGTTCAATTACATATAGCTTATGTATATGAAGGAGGGAAAAGGTGTTCTGGGTTTTATAGACCCACAGCCTATTTCATTTGTCATTCTCTTGTTCTTGTGCTGTAGGAAATATAAAACAGTCATTCTGTATTTATTACCTCTCCTTTTTATTTTGGTGGATATTTCATCTTTCCCCTTAGTAGTCTTTTTATTGAAGCTGAAAACTCCTATTTCACTTAATACTTCCTTGAACTGACCCCATTCTGTACTTCTGATTTTCCTTAGCCTCCTATGGTTGTTAAAGGGGCCCTGAGATAAAGGAAAACATTTTGAGATGTACGGGGTTTACTTTGCACATGCAGATGAATGTTCTACATGCAGAATTCCACCTACACTATGCTGTTTACTGTATGACCTGATACAGTGGGGAGTTCATATGCTGCTGCTCTAGAAAATGGTATTACCTGTATGGACAGTGTCAGTCTTCTGGTAATGTAGGATTTAGTATGAATCTACTTCTCCTTCCCTTGCTTTTGTAAAGTTATCAGTTTTATGTTGTGATAGAAGTGTAAGCCTACTTGTGGAGGAGACTAAAAATAAACCCGCAGTTCTCACTGTGTGCAGCTAACTGTATCTTTCAGGGGAGCCCGAGGTTTCACAAAACAGGAAAGCTTGGTGCTCAGGTATTAGAGAAATGTGCTCAGGAGGGCGGCACAGATACAGTCAGTACAGAGGGCAGGCTTGCTCCAGATTAACTCACTGGCTCAGTTCATCCCTGCCTGCCAGAGCTGGGCTCAGCAGAGCGTAGTGCCATGCAAGTACATGAGATCCACAGAAAGAGTGATGTTGAGCCCCTGCAGTCATGTTACCACATGAATCAAATGGTCTCAGTAGCTGTGTGTATGCTTAGCTTGGACTGATTTACACTCCAGTGGCCCTGCAGATGTACTTTTCCTCCCGTTCTGCACAGGGTCTGCATTGTAGGGCAACAGTGGTGCTGTTTCTGTAGCCGAGCTGGCACTGGAATTACAGCTCTGTGAATGGGGCACAGTGGCTGAGCTAGTTAGGCTTGTTGACTAACCTGAATATGCTAACTAACCTGAAGTATCTCTGCATTAGGTGATGAGTCACAGATCCAGTGACTTCTGCATTAATTCTGCACATTAACTTTATTTCTGAGTGGCTTCTGTTTGCTAAGTGATGTCTTACCACTCTTTGGAGTGAATGGAAAAAATTATCTGCAAGTTATGAATTCAGTATTCATAAAATCATAGAATCGTTTAGGTTGGAAAATACCTTTAAGTTCATTAAGTCCAACTGAATCCATATTCTTCTGCAATTAGTAAGTTATTAACATTTAATATGCATCAGGTGACTTTACCTGTCGTCTGTTTTTGATGACATGCGAAGTACTGGACTAAATTAAGACAGAGTACTTAATGACATGATTTTATTCTTAAAGCTTACGCTTTGAAGTTTATTGATGTCCTTTCATCCCTTACATTAAATATAGACCCTCATAGGATTCTTATTTCAATATTTCTCCTGGTGAGCAAGGAAGTGTCTTGCTGCAGGCTTTCAAATGTGACTCTGTCAGCATGCTGTTGCCCATAGTCATGGAAGCATGTTCGGTCAAGCCTCTGAGGTAGACATGGGTATCAACCTGCACGGTTGTCCATGAAGTGACACCTTTATTTACATGCATATAACCTACAGATATACTTATTTCCAGGTGGTGTGTTTTTAAGAGATTAAGTTCTAATTTTGTCACTCTATGTTGTCTTCATTTGCTAGGATGATGATTACAGAGAAAGAGCTAATTGATACTTCCACTGAAAGATTTTCCCTGGATCGGCTGTATAAGGAGCCCAGTGTTTCCAGTGCACAGATGATAGATTGCTGTAAGCGGTTGCTTGAAGAATCCCTACCGTACCTACAAGGCATGCACCTTTGCATTTCTCACTTCTACTCTGTGCTGCAGGATGGAGACCTGTGCATACCTTGGAACTGGAAAAACTGAGGACATATCTGATAATCAGATGAATTGTTTATTTTCTGTAAGAGGCTATAAATATGAATGTTTTTAAGAGTAAATTATTTAAATCTGTATTTTGATATCAGTATTCAACTCACAAATTTTTCTTTGAACTGCTGCTCAAAAAGGATTGGATTCCTAGATGATTTGCACAATGCTCAGTATTGCTAGTTCTGGGAAACACATTTGTACATTCTCCATACTACTGTAGGAATCCCAGTATATGGTAGCAGTTGTGAAACCGCGTTTTTGTAGTGAATGATGAAAATACATTAAACTGCAAGTCTGAAAAAGTGTGTGTGTGTGTATTTTTAATATCCCAGATAGGTAGTCTTAGCTAAAGATGTCTCAGACCAGACATGACATGTTACCTTAAGGATTCATTGAATGCAGAAGTTGGGTACATGAGTTATCTGGTTGCAATATTGGCATTTCATATTGCTACCTATTATTGAATTAGAAGAGACAAGGGAAGAGACATCTACTTCGCAGAAGAAAGCTGTACATTAATTTGGTCTCTAGTTTCATGTGCTGGTCCAATATTGTTGCCTTAGAATTTCAAAATAAGCCAGTTGTACTGTCTGCAGTTACTTTAAAGGAGATGCCATTCTCTTTTTGTTTTCCAGCATTTGCTCCATAAATACAGACAATCCTCTTTACTTACACTATAACAGATTGCACATCTCATTCACAACACTTAAAACCTGGGTAGTTTAATGTGACATCTAAGGAAAGGAAGCATTGATTTGTGTGGAATTGTCTGCAAGAGTAAATACTTCTCAGTGAGAGCAAGGAGTTTGCAGTAAGGCAAATGCATGGTTCTTCACGGGTACTTTATTCCTTGAAAAAAAAAGTGAGAATGTATGTCAACACTTTTTCATTGTAATACATGCCAAGAGGCATTTCGTATTTGGGTTACTACTTAGCACAATGTCTTCTGAGGAGAACAAACTGCTTAACATTTCTGAACTTAAATACTTACTTGCTTTGTATTTATATTTGTATTGAGCAGGGAAATTGTTGTGGTTATGTTAAAAGGCTCAGCATCAAGTTGTTATTATGAAGCAAAACTTAAAACAAAAACCCCCACTGTGATCTTGGACATCCATTTTAAAACATTGAGACAGAAGCTGTGATTTCCTTGGGTCTTGAATTCAACCAGATTACTAGCAATTCCTGTATAGGTTCTGAAGATTAGTTGCTAGTTTCTTCTAAGTAGTTAACTTCCATTGCACATTACTTCTCCTTGCTCTGTCTAGCATCTGTGATTCTGTCCATGTCCCAGTTGTGCTAAGCAAGTGAGCCAGTCCCATCAGCTGTAGCCTGGCAAGATTCCCTCTAACAGCCCTTTGAAAGTAGCGTCTTCAGGAATAAAAGCTGAGTGTATTAATGGTTTGCTTGCTTGCTTGAATTGAATGACCCTTTGCAGATCTTCAGGCAAGAAGCAGCTGTTCGGTTTGTAGAGGAGATTAAAAACAAAGCAAGCCTGAGGGAAGGTGAGTAGACTTGATCAAGAGCTTGATGTGATTCTGTGATATCTGATGCTAATGTCACAAAAAGCAGCGCCTACATCTAGGAACCTTCTATTTGCGGCATAGAGAAGACAAACTGGCTGGAGGAGATGGAAGCTGTAAAGAGCCTTTATGAATCAGATCATGGGATGTTTCTGTGAGTAAAATAGGGTGGTGGAGATGCTGACCTGGAATGGGGATCAGAATAGCAAGGGCAGGCAAAAGGGAATGGGACTGAGTTTAAATGTGGAAGCAGTGAGAACAGTTTTTGTTAAACATTTCCAGTCTGGGATAGACCTAAAGATTCTCACCACTTCTAAGAGAAAGTAGCCAAAATCTTCTGTCAAAATGTGTTGGTACTCCAAGGTGGCAGGGCAGCCTGCCTTTCTGATGGTTGCCTCCAGGCTGGGGTCTGTGCAATAAGCTGAATAGTTCAGTCCTGCTGCCATCCCACCAGAGAGGGTGTCAGCTCAGGTGCCATTGAGGTGGCCTTCCCTTTTCTGTTAGGTTTGTGGGTTTGTTTTCCTGAGTTCTGAAGGAGATGCATGTCAGAATCCCTAAAACTGCTTAAAAGTTGAGTAACATGCAAATCCAGTTGTGTATAGGTCAGTTAATTCATCATGGTAAGGTCTGGATCTCAGCATTTATGGTGCACTTCCTGTAAACCGTTTTTACTGCAGATTGGTCTAGTCTTTACAAACACCAGCTTCTCAACACTTTTTAACATACCTAGAAAAGCAGTGGGGAAAAAAACCCCAAAAGGATAAACTTATGTGCATGTTGTAGGTACTTCTTTTGACCAAGTTGTGCTTGTTTTGAAGACTCTTCCAAAAGCCAGAGACTTGTCCCATTTAGGTAGATGTGTACAGGTTAAACATCAGAATTGTATTTTGCTTCTGACATTTTAATGAGGTGAAAAAAGGTTTAGAACCCTGAAAGTCTTTTGTCACAGTGGCAGGGTGGAAATGGACAATGATTTGGTTTTGATGTTTTTAATTTTAATGTTTTTAAACTATGCAGAACACTTCCAATTCTGTTCCAAACAGACGGTGCTATCAGCTCATTGTGGAAATAGATTGAAAAAGTATTAACATCCACTATAGTTTTATTCAGTACAGAATTCCTGCTTGCTCTGTGGCCAATAACCAAAAACATGCTATGCAGTTTCAAAATTGTCCTCATTAAAACCAAATCCTAATATTAAATTAGGTGGAATTGATGTCTTAGATTGCTCTTGTTTGGCTTAGATTTGAGGCTTTCTCCTGTTTAGAAACTTGCCAGAAATATTGCAAAGATAAGTAAGACTCTGCCAGTGATCAAAGACTTGAAACCTGTGTTGGCCATCCGTCATGAGTCAATAAACCGTGATGCCCAGATTGTGTCATTCAGCCTCTGAGAGTGGTTTAGTGTTTTAGTGCAGCTGCCAGAAGGAAATTCAATGCTAGATTCGATGCTAGAATAAAAGAGATGGGGATTTAAGACAAAATTTATCACCTTAAGTTATTTTGATACTGTTTAATGCTGTGACCTTGTGATGCATGCATTGGCAAACAGCAATTTCCATTTGGTCAGGTGTCAGTGTAACATTTTACAGTATCAGTTCTGTATGAATTCCAGTGATACTGGCTTCCTGCCAGTCCTTGAACTGCTTGATATGTGGTTTTTTATATGTATATGAAAATTGTGTGAAATAATGCCTGTTTTGCCACTGTTGTTTTGGCTATTAACTGCTGTGATAAAGTCTCAGGGACTAGTGGCTTGTATTCATGTTTTGTATGACATTCAAAATGTTGATAACTAAGGTTGAGAAAGACTTAAAAAGGGAAAATATTAAGGAAGATTAGAGCTGATGTATCAAAGCACATCCAAAATTCACCAGAACTTTTCATCGAGAACATAAAACTCATAAAGTGTACATTACAGCTAAAAAAACCCCAAAAAATTTCTGAGGAAACTGAAATTTTAAAGCTTATTAATTTAAACTTGTCTTTCTGAGAATATATAGTATTTGTCTGAACAGCGTTATCTCTGTGATTCCTTGGGCATGTGTGTACTGCGTGTGTAGTACATGTATATTTCTTTATAAGCTTAAAATTGTACAGATTGGTAACAGCAGAGCCTAGCTGAGAAAGAGAAAACATAGCTGTAAATACAGGAAAAATGTTGATGTAAAAAGTTCAGAGATGGAGATCATGCTTTTGTGTTGCATATAAATACCAGAATAATTCAACTTAAAAATACGAGATTAAAAGCTGGGATCATGACTCTGTGAATGGAAGAAATGTTTAGCTGTCTCCCTGGTAGGCCCTGTTAAAACTACAGCATGTACTGAAGTAACAGAAAAATAATCTTGGTGTGCAGCTTGTCCTTTTCAGCTGCATATTCCTTATACGATTGCTTAAGTGCTGAATAATTTAGTACTTCAGTTTTGCTAAATCCTCCGATGGGCGCTGTGTGTCCAAGCAGCCAGACTGATTGATGGTGATCTCAGTGATGTCTTTAAAAAAAAAAAGCTTTTGAAGATATTTCATTTATTAGAGCTGAAAGTTAGTATTTTCTTGCCAGCTTTTATATTCTAAAGTCTTTTCTGTATTCTTCTATTTACATAGTTTTTGCCTGTTGTGTGGCTCCATATTTTAGCAAGTTTAAATATTTTTTAACTCTTTTGTTTTTCTTAACATGTTTACTGGAAGAACAAAGGTTTAAATTGGCCCTGTCTACGCTGTGGACTGTGCTGACTACAGACCCCACCAAATATGCCTTAAACTGAGCTGCTTAACCTCCCTGTAAACTTCTCTTGGATTTTAACAGGGAATAAGATTTCAGATAAGTGAGAGTGGCTGAAACTCCTGCCAAATGTAACAGCTGCAGCAACAACATGAAATGGTGTTTAACATCAAGGTTAGATAAAAAGAGCAGGATTATAATTTTCTTCTTGATTTAGTTCCAACATCCATACCTACCTGCTTAGGAGAACATGAAGCAATTTGATGTAGCTTAAGATACCAGTTAGCTTTAATTTCTTTGTGATTGTTTCTCTTTAATCATCTGCTTTTTCATTTGATTTTTACATGTTGCAGAGGCATAGTTGAGCAGTCAGCTAATGCCTGTGGTAGCTGCATGCACCCTCTCCCTGTAATGGGATATTCTGGGACCACTGACTAAAAGCAGCAATCGGATGAGAACCTGGTGTCCTCCCTCAAGACTGCTCTGTGATCTCATGGCCACAGTTCAAGATCAAGGCCTTTCCTTGATAGTGCTTTGTCCAACCCATACGTTATTTTACCCATCACTTTGTCATGCTTCTGGGAACCTCTTGTTCTGGGTTGGCTTTTTTTTAATAGGATGTTTCAAGTTCATTGAGTCAGTGGGTCATAGTGGTAGATTGAGGTTTTGAATCCTGCTTGTGTTACAGTCCAAGGGCACGGGTAACTGTTTTCAGCTTGTGTTGATTTCAGACAATCCATCAGAATAGAGCTGTTATTACTACAAAGTCACACACCTCTCAAAAAAAGAATAATTAAGAGTCAATGCAAATCCCTCAATTTAACACGTAATTAAAATTAGTAGAAAGTACTTACTAAGGAGCATGAAATCTAACTTAAATTTGATTTCTATCGCCGATCTGCAGCCAGCGCAGTGTTGTACAGAGTCTGCATGATCTGGGGCTCACTCTCCTAGCAGGGGTCTGCAAAATGATGCTGGCTTGGAGAAGCAGCGGTACCGAGGGTGATTCAATGCTGTGTTCATCAGCACTGCCTGCGCAGCCCCAGGGGAGGGCATCCAA
>NW_009920101.1:5946-18702 GCF_000696875.1 Nestor notabilis | reverse complement strand
TTGCGCGCCCGCGGGGGAGGCCATCCAATCACTGCAGCCTCTGGCGGGGTGGCCTCAGGGAGCCCCGCTCACTTAAAAAAACCATAAACAGCAAAAAAAAACCCAAAACCAAACCAACCAACCTCAAAAAATCCCACCCCAAAACCAAAGTGGGAAATGGCTTTTCTAAAACTGCTGTCTGGTTTTGTAGCAGTGTTGGGAGAGTAACATCTCATGGTGTTATGAGCCAATTCGCTGGTGCAGTTTAGAAAATTCGGATAAGGAAAGGTTCCTGGAGGATGATGCTGCTGCCTTCAAAACAGAATCCCTCTATCCAGGTGATATTTAAACAAGGGGCTGTTGGTATATTGCACGATCAGATGCACATTCCTGTCTGTTTAATCTTTGAGCTTGTGAGACCTTTCTCCAAAGGTCACAAAGCATTAATCTAAACGTGACTAACCAGTTCACAAAGGTTTTAGCAACAGGGACTGTTGTCAGTATTTGTATGATGCCTGGAATATCTGGGTCTCCTGCACTCTTTTACCAGGAAAAAAAAAATCAAATTAATGAATGGGAATTTAAAAGCTTGTATGTCTGCAAATGTTTTTTCACTGGTCAGATCTTTGCTGTGGTGGTATGACAGATTTTGGAGGGAAACAAGCTGTCCTGTACACTGGGGATGTATGTGCATTCTGGGCTTAGCCAGAAATCTGTGCTGAACCCCAATATCCCATATCTCGATCTTGAGATGGTGAAAAGTGGGTGGGACAATAGCCCTGCAGGTCTGAACCTCTCCTGGCCAAGATCAGGACCTAAGAAAAAAATTACATATACATATATATATATATACACAGATAGATATATAGATAGATATGTCTTTCTCACTCCTGTATGGTTCTTTCCATCTTTTCTGGGTCTGGAAACCATTAACTGTAATCTTCTGGCAAGAGCCGCATTTCATCTACAATTCATGCTCTGGTCTTAAAAATGAGGAAAAGGACCAACAAGGTTGAGGATTATTGCAGCTTGGCACTTACAGTTTCTGTCCTTTTCCTTCCTAATGCAGTTTGTCATGGCCAGCACTGAATAGCAGATATTAAGAGCAGGTTCCAGCTGAGATTTCTAGGTATAATTCAGTAGTATATCACTACCTGAGTGGCAGCCCTTTGAAAGCCATGGAGACCTTAGTGCCTCTGTAGGTATCTTCAGATGTCTTCAACAAGTCCTAACAGACCTTCTCAGCTCCCAAGTCTTTATTAGAAACCTTGAAACTTCATTATGTCTTAATTTGAAAAACACTTGTGTAAAGATACTCTCTCATCCAAGTAAAGCTGTACAAGGCTCTACAGTGAGTGTAGTAGTCTGCAGAGCTGGTTGGCAGTGGAAGTTTCTGTCAGAGAAAAGGACTCCTATTCTGGCTAGGTATGTGTCCTGAATTTCTCCTTCATTGGATTATTCTTGGTTAGGTGCAAATAATAGACTGGTTTATTCTAAATGTCTGTGTTCAAAAGTGGTTGAGAGCCTGAAGGAATTGGGTGTTGAGTTCATCTCTGTCTTCCTCCTTCCTCTCCTCTGTTTGTCGTCCCAAGTACTGGTGCTGTTGGGCAAAGGCTTCTCCACCTTGAATGAGCATGGACCAATTGGCTGCAATGGTTAAAGAATTGGTTGAGAAATTACAAACCAGTGTTTCCAAAACTGCTTTCTCCTTCTGATGAAATAAAAGTTTTGCTGGGTACAAGCTGTCACTCTGTGTCTTAAACCCTCATGCTCCATCATAGCATTAGAACATGTACTCTATCTGCATTCAAGTATGTTCTAGCATGCTACTCATCCCAGTGATGGGCCATAGAGATTGCATACAAATACTAAGTCATCCATGGCATGGGATAACTGGTAACCCCTCTGTTGCTTTTTGGTTTCAAGTTTGTGCTGGTTTTGTCATTCTTTCATTGTTACCTTCTTTAGCTATGTTCATTTATTCCTAAGGTAAACCAGCCTTTCATGAGGACAGAGTTAATATTAAGTGAAATACTATTATGCAGTGACGAATGGAAGCCTAGGTGCAGTTAGCAATTACTTAAAATGGGATGGATTTCCTAATGATTGCCTTGTTCTGTACAAATCTCTTTTGCAGACAACTTATTACACTGAATTCCTCTTGGATAATGGATTTGTGAAACATTTTCAGCATCACCCTGAGGCAGTAGCAGAAATTGCCTCCTCACTGACCACATAGGATAAATAACTAAAATGGATAGGGTCTTGCACAGACCCTGCACACTTGAAAGCCCTGTGCAGTTCCTATCTTCTGGGGGGGGTGGAAAAATGTAAGTGAGGAGAATTTGAGCATCGTTGTCATGGTGAGCTGTTAAAGTCGTGGAATATGTCTTTAGGTGAGAAGCATAAAAAAATGGCATGTGAAAACCAAATTGGAGTAGCTGTGAGCTATCCTAGTGTTTCCCTTTCTGCTTTATTAGTCACTGTAAACCTCCTGCTACCTGTGTTATAAGCTTGGGATTATTTTTTATACGATGAGCATATTTAGAGTGAAATTGTGTCCCATAACTTTAACCATAGCATATGTTATTAAAAATTAATTTAATGGTCCTCTAGGATCCAACTCTGGAGGCAGCAAACAAGCATCTCAATTATACATTGTCTTCAATTATTCATCAAGAACTATGGGGAATTTCTAGAACACATCTCTAGCGAAGCTCAAAGCTGTTCTAATACCAGCAACAAAGCTCTGCTACTTAGTTTAACAGAAATAGACGTGATTTCCCTGCTGAGTTTCTCTGAACTATGTCATATTTTATTGCATTTAATAAAGTTTATTACAAACATGAGGTGGTATGAGAAAAATCTTGCTGGTGAGGCTGAAGCCTCATTTAATTTTGAATGGACGTTTTGCCAACAAGAATTTTAATGTATCACCACTTGTGTGAGTATAATAAATAGTTTAAGAAACAAATTACACAGCATCAGTATGGATAATTTTCTTGTATACTAGAACCGTTCTCCCAGCAGTTTGCACTTCCGATTGTGTTTCTTCTCTCCTCAGTGTTATTCTGGGTTGGACTTTGTAGTTGTTGCCAATTCTTTTTTATGAAAGCAAACCTGTTTTCCTGAAAGAAACTGCTTAATTATGGAGCTGCATCCTCACTGTGGGAAACGGTCTCGTTCCACCTCATGCACCAGCTTTACATGCACTAATGTACAGGGGTCTATGACAAGGGTGGGAAAATGTCACTAGGCTGAGAGCCAGAGTTGAATTTACAGTGGTTAAAATAGTGTCCCCTCTTGTGTGGATATTTGTTGCAGCATTGTTGTATTTCCTTAAGCATATAATCTCAGCCGTAAGTAAACCTTGAAAAGTATGATAACTGTTCCAAAAGTGAGTTCCCAGTGGAGAATTGCATCAGAGTTATCCTAAGTTAAATGTGCACTTATAGTGCTGTCACTTTTGTGATGACAATCCCTTGCATGGCTTCAGTGAAGCTGTTTCTGATTTACACCACAGCTGATGTGTTTTAAAATATTTCTCCATTCCTAAAGGACTCTGTTGTAGTTCAGTGCTTCTGTAAAGTCTGTTGGATGTTTTGCATCCAGAAATTGCTGTTTAAACAATGGTGTGCAAGTGTCTTGGATTTCTTTTTGTAACCTTTTAATTCCTGCTATAAACACTTAATATGCACAGGTTTTATGAAAAATATTCTTTTTTTCCTCATTACCTTGTTTTGAAGGGTAGAGCTTGATTTTCTCCCATAGTTTTCCTGCCCTAACAGGAGGGCAGAGCACAAGGAGAGGCATGGAGGAAGAAGGCAGATTGACGCAATTTTCAACATAATTCTAACTGAACTTTGGACAAAGGCAATATGACTTTTTCCTCTCACTGTAAGGAGGTTCAGAAGAGAATAGACTCACTCTGCAAAGGCAGGCGCTGGTGTTGGAAACCTTGGCAGCCACTTGACTCTGCATTTGTGATGTGCGGAGATGTGGCTTTCCTGCAGGATTCCTCTTGGAGAAAGGTCCTGGCCTCCCACACTCCCAGCAATGTGCTGCTTCTATGGCAGAAGAACTTGCCACAGCCAAACACGAAACCAGCTCTTCGTGTCTGCTCTGGGTTTTTGCTCGCCGATACCCCTAAAACCAGCTTAGCTGCAGCCTTGCAGGTACATGCCAGCACCTGCTCCTTTCCCAGTGGCAAGTGTGTGACCTGGAGTACGAGCAACTGGTGATGCTGAATTGAAGGCTTGAGGGGAACTGATCATCTGCTGTCTTCGTTTGTGCCAACATGGGAGGGCTGAGTCGGTGGCAGGGTGCAGCCTCCCCCAGCAGCCAGGGGAAATCTTGAGCCATACTGGTAATGCTAGTGTGGTTCCTGGTTAACGTGCTGAGGTGGCTTTGCTGGAAGAAGCTCTCTGAATTTCTGCACCCTTCTTTTCTTTGGTAAGCCAGATTTATATGTGACACTGGTATGCTGCAAGACAACCACCACCAACTCCTCCCATGTGCATGTTTTTAAATTGGGAAAGAGCTTTTAATCTTCCTGGCCAGACTCTGTCCCTTCCAGCTTTAGAAAAGCTGCTGCACATTGAATATGGGCACTTATCACCTTCTGGGATGGTAAAAGCAGGACTTTTTTTATCACTTCCTAATGATAGTTCCTGTACTTGCTTTACTTGTGACTAATTCATTAACTCATTTTGAGATAAAAACGTAACTGTTTAGGCCAAGAGGAGCATTCAAAGTACTGCTTTTCCACACACACACGTTTTTCAAATGTGCCTTTATATTCCGGCCAGGCTGGGCAGAGCCTTGGGCCGCATAGTTTAGTGTGTGGTGTCCCCGCTCATGGCAGGGGGGTGGGAACTAGATGATCTTAAGGTCCTTTCCAACCCTAACTATTCTATGATTCTATGTGTGAATATGTGTGTGTTTATTTGCTGATTGCACCTTACAAAGCCATGCAACAGGGGCACTGCATGCATGCAGCATGCTCCTATTACTTGAGGTGAAGAAGGCTGCTGAGCAGTCTCTGTGGGGACAACAGGACCCTTGGGTTAAATGAACACCTAGGCCAGTCCCCATGTTTGCCCTGCCTATGAATTGTTTCCAGGCCTTCAGATTATTAAATAGCTGGATCCTCTGCTGAATTTCCAGCAAGCAGAAGATGAGTGATTGCTGTATTATGTGATAAAGCAGCTCAGAACAGTTCAGAGCCAGCGGGAAGCGCTGTTGAGTACACAGGCTATTCTGGGACTTGTGTGGACCTCCAGTCCCCCTTCCCTGGCCACCTTCATTCTTGCTGCAAGGGGAATGTTTAGATGATCCTTCAGTCTGGTCCTTGCAGGGGGAGATTGTTGCATACTGTTGGATTTACCAGTTTCCATCATCTCTGCCACCTCTGGGAACAGCATGAACCAGCATCTGAAGGACCTGTTGATCTGCACAGAAAGGTCAAGAAAGCAAAGGCATTGCTGGTAGTTTCTAATCATCATTCAGGTCATGAGCTCTGGGGATAAACAGCACTTGGTCCTGTGATGTACATACAGTAGAGATCAGGTAAGGATCAGAGTTTGTGTGCAGGACTTGTGGAGAGTGTTTCAGTCACCCCTGGAGTGGTTTGTTTCCAGGTCCCCTTCAGACAGCCTGGCTGTGAGGGACAGTGCTGCTCGCTGGTCACATCAGTCATCTGCAATTAGGATGCTACATCTGATGTTGTATCTGCCACTGAGGGTGATGGTCCAGCAACACCTGTGGAGCACAGGGACCCGCAGTGAGCGGGTATGTGTT
Source organism: Nestor notabilis (assembly GCF_000696875.1). Classification (NCBI taxonomy): domain Eukaryota; kingdom Metazoa; phylum Chordata; class Aves; order Psittaciformes; family Psittacidae; genus Nestor; species Nestor notabilis. The sequence goes on along the minus strand of NW_009920101.1, from coordinate 12,924 downwards.
GGCATGGTGAGGGGCTGGCTGGTGCGAAACCTCTTGCCCAGAGCTGAGGCTCCCCACACAGGAGAAAACAACTTGTTCTCAGTGGGGAGCACATCCAGGAGAGCTGGATGCTGCTGGGAGATGACGCAAGGACTGTGTAGCAGGAGAGCTGCAGCCCTGGTGAAGCTGAAAGCAGTGTCAGTCTCATGGAAATGCTTCTTATGATGGAAATGCTTAGGTTTGGTATGGGATAACTGTGAGAGTTGTAATCCTGGTACAGAGAGGTCACACCTGAAAAGACCGCACAGTCCCTACCAACCTGAGGTTGCACCAAGCTCTGGAGATGAGGCTGCTCATGGAGCAGAGCAGCGTGAGCAGGCTCCCCACATTCGCTCACATGTTATCTCCATAGGTTTGCCTTATCTTCAGGCCCTACAGGTTGCTTTTCCTCCCTGAGTAAGGGCAGTGACAGTCAGCAATCAGCATCCCTGAGGTGCTACCAGGGAGGACAAAACATGCTATAGCAGCATAGTTGGCTGTAGACACCTCACCACGCTTCTTCACTGCCCATCAGGCACCTCTCAGGATGGGCTGAATACCCCTCCTCTCCATCAGCACCGCATGCTGCCCTCCTCTCCGTCAGCACCACGTGCTGCGCTCCTCAAACACGAGGCAGCAGCTCCTGGTGCTTGCAATGCACCATGCTCCCAACACCTTCATTCTCTGCCACTGTCACATACCATGGGAGCATGGCCAGGCCTCTCTGCTCCAGCCGATTAAGCTGCAGTGCAGGATGCACTCTTTAGGGCTCCATTAGCTGGTAAAATGAATTATAGTCTGTCTATACCACATTCGAAGACAGAAATATCCAGGTAATTTGTGTATCTTAAGGGTTGCATTCGGTTTGTCTGTCCAGGTGAACTCTCCGGGTTTTAATACAGAATAGAAAATGTCTATTTTTAGCTTGTCTCTTTTAAAGATAAATCTTTAGGTGCGACCTAATGCAGAATGAGTCTCTCTAATGTTTTAACAAAGGGGAGGAGACCTGGAGCTCTGTCCTGCCAGAGGAGCAGTCCTGCCAGCGCAATGAAAGATATTCCACTGGGGGATTTCTGACACACGCTGCCCCTATGTTTCTGGTATTTATTATAGAGGGAAGGGAAGACAAAAGCTCAAGGGAAAACAAAAATCCAGGTCTGCCTCAGGTTATTATAAACTGAGAATTGATAGGCAGGCTCAATTGCCTGTTGCTAAGCAGCCAAGAGAATTGGTTGACCAAACACCCTGCGCCTTTAAAGAAAAAACAAAATGGAGCAGATAACTCTGTGTGTGTGCTAGGGGTAGATGAAACAACATGTAAATATCATATTAGCATACAGAGACCTAATATTTTTTTGTTCAGAGTGTCTGTGAGATGATGCTGCTTGAGTGATAGGAAGCAAGTCCTGCCTTGGGTAGACAGGATAACCTTGGCTTTGAGGGAGAAAGAGAGGTTGTGCCATGTCATCAAGGGCAAGCATCACTTTCTTGGTCTTTGAAGGGTCCCTTTAGGGCATGAACTTGCACGTCCCTGAAAAGCTGCATGCTTTTCATGGGGACCAATTCCTGGGGATCCAAGTCCCTCATCCCCCAGCCACTGTCACCAATGTCCCTTCAGCATTAGTTTTGCTCTGAACACGAATGTATAAACCAGCTCAAAGCACTGGAGAGAGCCCCCACCCTTATTCCCACCAGTGCTAGTCCTGGAGCTGCAGGAAAGGCAGGATGTAAAACATGCTGGAAGCAGCATCCACTGACCAGGCGCCGGGAGGGAGGGGAGGGCCCAGTCCTGCCTGGGGACACCCCCATGCTGAGAGGTCGTGCTCAGCTCCCGGCTTTCCCCCTTTGTGCTCCTTGTAGTCAGGCAGCTGGAGTGGGACAAACCATTGTCAGCCTGGCAAACCACTCTGACAGATGGTTATGGGAGGGGGTTGTTTTCTTCTTATTGCTCAGCTAAGCTAAAATGGTCAAATAAAGTAGATGTTATGTTTAGTGAAGGGGGTGTTGTCTTGGAAGCCTGCTTTGCTATCATCATCCATGACTGTTTCACCCCCTTTCCTTTGTTTCTGCAAGTGATTTTACCCATCAGTAATGGGAAAACCCCAGAGCCCAATCTGGTTTGCAATAATCAGTCTCTAAATCAATGATTTCTGTGTTATGCCTCCAATAGAGTTGGGCGAGCCCCTCCTCCAGTCCAGCACCTTGCTCAGGCAGTCCCTTGCTCACCACCAGTTATCTCAACACAGAACAGGCACCTGGCAACTGCCACACTCCTTTCCCACCACCCAATACGGATCCTTTCGGAAGCAGCTCATGGCCAAGTGCTGTTCCCTGTCCACACCAGCTGCAACACGGGCTCCTCCTCCTCGCATGCACCAAGTGGATGGATGTCAGTCTGCAGGGGATTTGGGGTGGTGAAAGCACCCCAGTACCAAATGCAGCTTGCTTGGCGACTCTGTGTGCATGGGCACATAAGGCCATTGCCGTCACATGCGAACAGGGGAGGGAAGGCAGCGCTATCAGGCAGGGTCAGGCCACTCCTGCCCCCTCTCCTTCCCCAAGCACGGACCTAAAAATAGACGTAATCAGGTTTCAAAGAGGAAAAGAAATGAAGAGGTCAAGTGTCACGACCTTAGACATGCTCTGAGGCCGCTTAGCTCCCCACGTGGCTCTCCCTCACTGGGCCTCCCGCTGGCGTTTCCGGACGAGGAGCAGCCGGGGCGTGCGCCCTGGGCACGGCGATCGGCTGTGGCCTCTGGTTGGGATGTTCTTCCTTTGCATTCCTCCCTGTCCACCTTCCTGCCGCCTGTGACCATCTCCTTCCTTGCCTGGGGAAAAGCACCAGCCCGGGGCTCTGTCCCCAGCTCCTGATAGAGCCACATTGATCCCTGCTCTGTGCTAGGTGGGTGCAGGTAGATACCCAGTGTTCTCCTTTCTCAAACCCACAAGTGTTGGGCTTCCATGGCTGGCCCATGTGGCCATGCTGCCCTGTCTGATTTTGTTCGTAATAGAATAATGTGGTGTGCTCCATGCTGGGAGCTCAAGACCCAGAGCGCAGAAGGCAGAGGATATGGCATCTTTGCAAATACAGTCTCATTTTTCCCAGCTGGTGAGAAATCCCTCCATTCTCCTTTGCTTTTTTCCTGCTCAAATAGCGTCTGAAACTTTTGGTTTTAGTGGGTATGTTTCTTTGTGCAGTGTGAGTCAGGTCTTGTGCTTTGCCTTCTCTATCCTTTTGGTGCAGAAAAAAGCACACAACCCACCATGTGGATCCAACCGAAGAGCCATCTAGACCATCTCTGCCTCATCCAGCAATGAATCTGCCCCAGCAGTCTGCTTTTAGGAAAGTTGAGCAGAAGACACCATGTTCCACCATCTAGCAGTGTGTACTGGGCTGGCACAGTAACAGAAACCTTTCCTGTGCTTTCCATTTGCAGAACTCTGTGTTTCCTATTGGGAGCATTATACTCAATGGTTTGATTTTTCTTGCAGCAGGAGAATGCAACAGTGCAGCAAACCCAGTCCTTGGTGGTTTCAGCTCTGTGTTTCAGGGCCAAAATCACTGCATCCTGACCCGTGCCTGCTAATGGAGGGGCCGGAAATGCGGGATTGCTGCAGGCAAAGTTCTGATAACACACTCCTTCTGCAGAAGGGAGGGGCATCTGGGTCTCTGGGGGATGCCATAAAGCATCAGCACAGGAGGAGAGCCCCTCACTCTCTGCTGGGCATGCAAAGCACTGCTGATCCCTCCACTCCAGGGCCAGGGGGAAGAGGGCAAGAAAGTCACATATTGTGTAAACCTCGAAGTTTCTGAGGTGTGGCTGGTGACTCCAACCACTTGAAATACTCAGCACTGTAGCACTTCAGTGTTTTGCTGTCCCACTGCTTTGTCCTTGTTCTCCTTTTACCCCAAAAAGCTCCAGCCACTGCATTTCCAGTGCTTCCCTCTCACTTGCCTGCACCTCAGCCCACCTCCTGCATACCTGGGATTCTTCCTTTTATAGTGCAGCGGAGGATTTCAAAGCCAGTCATCTCCATACCAGTCCACCCAACCTTACCCAAAATAACTGCGGCACACAGGGAGGTGGTGGCTGTGTACAGAAAATAAGTGTTTTCTAGGAGCAGCGAGTAGCAGTGCATACACTTTGCCATCTCCTGCCAGCAACTAGTATCCTGGATGGATGTATGAGCATCTCACTGAATTTCCCCTTTTGCTTGCTCCTGCCCCACACAAACCCCTTTCCCCCTGCCAAGGCCTTGGTTCTGCTTTTGCATCCTACACAGCTGCCCTCATCCTCCCCCACCATTGTGCTGAAGCTGAATGAATGAAGTTCTGAATAAGTTTCTAATGAAAATAAGTAAATAAAACACTTATATAAGAAGAGGCAGTGGAAAACTTTAGTTCTTTTTAATTCTTCTCTTTAATTCTTATTAAAAACAGTGAAGAAGCTGACAAGTGAGAACTGAATTTGCAGCTGATGAGCATAGGATTGGTTTGTTCTGCTTTTCAACTAAATATATTGTTATAGTGATAGAATAGATCAAATATCATTATAAATATCTTATGTCATATATACTTTTTTAAATCCAAAATGCTAATGCTAGAGTATCACTCTGAAAAGGTATATTCAGAATAACACCCCTTTTTCCTTACACAATCTACTAAACAGGTATATTCTCTGCTTTAAAATGTGCATTTTTTTCTGCTTCTGTACATTTGAAATCTATTCTGGACACGTGGATCCCTTGGTAACTGTGTGGAAAACCTGGTGCGTGTTATTTTACCAGTTATTTGCTCCATCTGCAATACCAGGCTCCACCATCTGAGGCAGGGTTTGGTTTAGGACCATTAACAAAATTTAGCTCAGCGAAGAAATCAAGGAGCTGCTTTCAAAAAATGAAGCCCAAACCCTTACAGCAGGACGTTTCCCTGGCCCAGATGGGGTTTGCCGTGACAAATGATGGAAAACCTTCTGTAGGAGACTGTCTCAGCCTGGCTGGTGGTGCCAAGTGGTACCTGGAGACATCATCAGGTGTCGCATGAAATCTTAGCGCTCCTTGTTGAGCACAAGAAAGTTCATGGCCATGGGTATCTTCTGACCTAGGCCCCCTGGGAGAGCAGTGCCCAGAAGACTTTGATGACTGGTTGTGTGTTCTCAAGCACTGCATGTGCTGGCTTAGCACACCCTGGCACAGCAGCTTCATGCTGCTGGTGAGTGGGAAACGCTATTTTGGGGGCCAAAACCTTGCTCTTACCAAGCTGGGGTGCTGTCACAGGGTCACTCTTCCCACCAGAGCCAGGAGGGTCATCCACCAAACTGTGTCTTGTCACCCTTATGAGTGCCAGAGTGTGAGGCTTGTGTCAGCAATGTGAGTCACAGGATTGTCTTATGTCTGGTCCCCCAAAAACCTATGAATTTGTAAGAGCATTGATCGCAACTGCTTCTGGAAGCTGATGAAAACTGTGTCAGAGCCTCTGGCACGTTCAACAGAAGCCCATCACAGTTGCGCTCCAGCTGTGTTCAACCCGCAAGACAGAACTGATGTATTTTAACAAAAACTTTTTAATTACCCTTTGGGAAATGCTGATGGATTATGAGGAGGAAAACTCAGCTGGACGTTCTCAGAAGGTGCTGAGTGGCTCCCAAGGAGAGTGGCGGATGAGCCTTGCTGAGTGTTCAGAGTCAACTGGGGGTAAAAAATGAGCACTACGTAGCAGAGAGTAAAAGAATGATGACAGTGGGTCAGATCTGATATGTCTCCTCATCCCAAACCTCCCTCTAGCAGCAAGAAGTAGCAGACATCCAAGGCAAGATGAGAAACAGGGTAAATGCAAAGTGATCTTCTCCTTATATGTCCTCCCAGCTTTTGGCACACAGTGATTTCAACAAGTCTGTAAGTCCCAGGAAAAAGTCATGTATGAGATCTCTTTTAGTCCTTATTTCTGTGATATATGATTATGGGATTTTTGTCCTGAATCCATATGAGCTCATTCAGCCACTGAACAGGCTTTTCAGAAAGCATTATCACAATAGCCAGATCTTCTCCGTGGCTTTCCACATGACTGCTGTGGAAGGGCAGCCTGCCAAGCTGTCTAAATCCAGCCAGGAAACCTACCAAATACCACTCAACAAGTCACGTCAGCCCCTGTTTCCTAGTGGTTACATTAACGGTTGCGACTCTGACCACAGGGAGAATGGTGTGTACTCCTCTGTGGCACAAAAGCAAGGCCACAGCGTTGTGTTGCTCAGGCCTCCAGAGCTGAAGTGCCATTAAGGTCTGGTGGGATGGCCGCATTCAGGTTTCGCTGAAGCTTGGTGGAACATCCCAAAGGTTTTGTGGAGAAGGGAAATGCCTAAAAACATAAGGGAGAGCATTTTGTCTGTGCCAGGGGCTCTACCCATGGGCTTGTGGATGGGTTTTGATAAGATGTAGTGCTTAAGGACATGATTTAGTGGTGGACGTGGTTTAGTGTCAGTTTAACGGTTGTATTCAATGACCTTAAAGGTCTTTTCGAGCCTAAATGATTCTACGATTTCTATGACTTGCTGAAGACAGACTCCTGGGAAGCCAGTGAATATCCACCTGCAAACAGAGTGGAGAGGACGCCTTTGCAAAATGCTCCATTTCGGCCCCAGACTTTACGCAGCAGAGGACAGGGCAGGTTGTGAGTTGTATCCCCAAGGAGCTCCCATCCCAGTGCACCCTGGGGTGAACCCCAAGGCATTGGCCACCCTGAGGTGCTCAGAGAGGCAGCAGGGCTGCAGGTCAAGGAGAGGACATGGACACCACAAGGGGCAGTCCCAGGCTGTAACTCACACCGGAGACCACCCGCTTCCATGGGCTGAGCTGGTAGTAGGAGAAAAAGGGAAAACTTGGTGCAGCTTAATCCAGCATTAAAGTCTCTCTAATTCTCTCCTTCCTGAGGACACCTGAGCCACAGAGCTGGTGTGTGGGGGC
>NW_009920101.1:1433-5915 GCF_000696875.1 Nestor notabilis | reverse complement strand
CGGCTGTCCCAGTTGGCTTGAGCAGCTGCAGCCATCTGCAGTGCTTGTCTCCTGCAAGGTATAGTGTCTGCAGGATGGATCACCCAGACTTGGACTTCTGCTCCTCAGGAGTCACTCCAGGCCTGGGGAGAAAGGGATGCAGCTTTCTGGACAAAGGGATAGGGGATATGACATGTTAAACATCTCTGGTGCTGGATGGGAGATGTTAAACCCCTGTGTCTCTCCAGCAGTATTGCTTGGGAGGAGGGAGAGCAGAGCATCTCCCCTTACCCCAGTAGTCTGATCCACTGGAAGCCAGGGATGCTGTACTGAAAACTCTGTAGATGACAGGCAGAGAGAAGGCAGGGAAGTCCTATTAGCAGGAATAAGGCAGGTCATGTTCTAAGTGGTTCATCTAGAGATTTTGTCCCCCGTTGCTGCCAATGACAACAGAAATCATTCAGTCTGTGAAAAGGTAAATGGAAAAACTCTAAGTGGTTCTTAAATGTAGATTTATGAAGTAGCAATAATTATGAATTGTGGCTTTCCAGCTTTGGATCTTTCTAACATGGTGATACACACCCCAGACCCAACCTAGCAGTAATATAAACTGTCCTGAAATAAAAATCAGACTGATACAAAACCTAAAAAGGAGAAAAGATATAAGAACAATGTGCTTTGCATTTCCCTGTACTTTTGGGTTGTGAGACCCACTGAGGCTGAAGCAACTTTCAGAACAAGCAAAGAATTAAAAATAACACCAAATTATTAACTCATCCAGATGTATATTCACAAGTGATGTTTACTTTTAAAATAAAAGGATCAAGATTGCATTTCTAAAATCCTACCTACGTAATTTAAGCACACCATAGACTGTGGTGAGTATACATACCTATATCCTTTATTGACTTTGCTTTCTATCCTTCAGCCCTGTTGGGTTTGGGTTTTTTATTCCTTATCTTATTTTCTGCTGCCTGGAGAATGAAATCAGCCTGGCCAGAGAAGCTTTCTGGTTCTTCTGCCCTCACACAAAGCATCTGGACCAGTCTTCATCAGGGCAAGAACAGCTATGTAGGAGCTCTCATCAGCCCAAGGCACAGGGGGTGAGATCCACCCTGGAGGAAGGACACTGGCATGGAAGGTGAGCAGGGGATGGGAGTGATTCCCACAGGTTTCAGTACTGGCTCTAATGCAGGGTTGCTCAGTGCCGTTGGGGAGGTCCTGGGCCGAGTTCTGGACCAGAGCCCCACATCTGTAAAATGGGGATAATGTTTTCAAAGCTTACGTGGCTCTCGGGAGGGTCGTGACTATTAATGGTCATGACAAGCTCCAACACGGCAGAGATGTGGCCCTTACAAGGGCTGCTGTATCTCTCAAGAGAAAAGGCTTAATTCATATCAGCTGTCCCCACTGGTATTGTTATCACCGTTCTCGTCTTTTGGCTGTCTTGGTGCAATCTTTCTCCTCTTAGAACTAGAACTGCATTTTAAATCTTTAAACTGCAATTTGACCTCCACAGCTTGGCTGGATTCCTTGAAAATAGGGGTTGGAGCTTGCTTTTGATTTTCTTCTCACACTCCTGGCCACAGCTGGGCTTGAAAACATAAATACCAGCCATCATATTCAAATAAAAATGACTCTGGAGTCCAAGAGAAAATCGTACCGTTATTTGGAAGCCATAATACAAACCACTGGCTACCCGTCTTCAGAGCAATAAAACACAGCTAATTCTAGTGAATAAGTAGATTTAATTCCTGAATTTCTGGCCCGAGTTTCCTACCCCTGACTGCTATTCCAGGCTTCAGTTTAATTCAGCAGTTTATGTGAAGATGCCCTATTGGGATAAGGCAGTGGATCCAGCCAATGTTGCAGAGATGAATGCCTTTATTCTTCTTGAAATAAAAATGGTGTAATGGGATCTTTCATGCCTCCCCACAGACAGAAGCTTGATTTAAAATGTCATCTGAGGGATCACATCACTTGGAGCACATTTTACTTCCTAGCTTGGTGCGAGGGTGTTGACAGAAAGCAATAATGTGTCCTCAGCCATGACGTGCGGTTAGACGTTGTGCTCTGAAGTGCAAGCTCAGCACCCAAGTGCTTGCGCCTGGGCAAGGGACAAGCAGACTCTTCAGTGCCTGGACCACGATGGCAGGATTGCACCCCTTCACTGGAGATATATTTGTATTTGATTCAGTGTAAGTGTGGCTTTGTAAAGAGCTAATGAACTTGAAACATCCCCCCTGCAACATTTACTCAGCTTGGCTTTTGACAGTGTAATTTATTTTTCTCCATCCGCACCGCGATTTTCAGTCATAGTACCAGTATTTCAAGTATGAAGATCCTCGCTGAACAGAAACTTCCTCATCATTTATGTATTATTTAAACCGTCCTTTGAAATGTGTTTTCTTAGTGGTGTCCCCAACCTCCAGCTGATATCACTGGACATCATGGACCCCCATCATACCCCTGAGGAGGGCTGGAGCCTGCGGCACTGGGAAGCAGAGGTGGCTGCTCCTGCCATCAACTGAGAAGGACAGAGTAGCAGGCACCACCACACCTTCATCCACCTGCTGCTGCAGGACCATTCCTCAGTCCAAGCCTCCTGACCCAGTAAAGAGCTACAATATCTCCGAGGGTCCAGCAAAGAGCTACAGTATCTCCGAGGGTCATTTGTTATTGCCACATCCTCACAATGTTTCTCGATGGAGGGAGAGAAGGTAAACATTTTGTGCTTAAGAAGACAAAAGGAGGAGGGAGGCTTCACTGTCTGCAGTGGGATTGGCCTGAGAGCAGATCTGTGATGGGCATCTAGACCATGCCCAGAGGTTAAGGGCAACCCAAGATGTGAAGAAGCACTTTGAGGTGAAAAGTGTTGCTGTTAGCAGCTTGTGACTCCCAGGCTTTAGAAAACAGCCAGCCTGGGGGCATGGAGTGCATTGCCTGGGCAGGTACATGTACAGAAACTTTAACTGAAGTTGCTGAAAAGTGATTTTTGAGCTGTTTTGATGTCCTGCCCTCCTGTTGCCCTGTGTGTCTAGCAGAGACAGGCAACAGGCAGTCAGGACATTGCTTAAACACTTAACCAAGAGGAAAAACCTACTTTAGCCATCACATGGATATCTTGACTGCACTGAATTTACTACCAAGAGTAGGCCTGTCTCACCACCACCACCACCATACAGCATGCTTGGCTTTCTGCCCCAGGAGCCCATGTCCTCCAGAGCAAACCCCTTCTCTGCTCCCAATCCATCCCCAATTTCCTTGTGGGAATTTGCTGTGTTGAACACCATCTTGGGGCTAATTTTAAGGCATGAAGTCTCAGGGTCAGCTCTGCTTTGTGATGGCTTTCTTAGGTGTCGTCCAGAGATGTTTTTAAGACAGTAAGTGAGATGAATAGCTAAATTCTCCCAAAAAGAAAAATAAAGGGCGGGGGGGGGTGTGATTTGCTGTCTTTTTAATGAAGGCAAGTTGCCTAGAGAAGTGGTAAATGCCCCATCCCTGGCAGCGTTCAAGGCCAGGTTGGGCAGAGCCTTGGGTGACATGGTCTAGTGTGAGGTGTCCCTGCTCATGGCAGGGGGGCTGCAACTAGATGATCTTTTCCAACCCAAACCATTCTGTTTGGGTTGGAAACCATTATATGATTCTATGATATTCATGAGGCCATTAATCTAAGAGGGAAGAAGTTTTGCTGATCGGGAAATGAGGACTCTCTAAGCATTTATCATGTGAACGGGTTTCAGGGCAGGGCACTAGCTCCTCAGCACATGAACTCTGATTCAGTTCCTGCACTGCTCAAACCCCTGTATGGGTAGGCACCAGCCTGCACCACTGCTGACCATGCAGGGAAAACTGCTGGGCAGCAAACCCACATGTTTGCCTGCAGCCAGGCTATGGGATGACTTTGGTGCCCCTGCGCAGCATCGCTTAGTCTGCAGGAGTGAAAGATCAGCTTTTCCTCTACGTCTGGTCTCAGCACCAGCTTCTGAGTCTGGTCCCAGAACCAGCTCCATGTAAGTGTGCCAGCGGGGGCCGAGGCGGCAGCTCCCCTTCCACAACTGCACCGCTGAAACACAACCCTCGTTTCAAATCAGCTGTGGTGAAACAGAAGGCTTTGAGAAAACAAACTCCCCCCAAACACATCCTTAACTTCATTTCCTCTGGTGGCCCTCCTTCTTTCTGGGCTAGGTTTCATGGGTCACTTTGTATTTGTACTTTTTTTTCTTCCTCCTTCTTCTAATTTTAATTCTTGTCCCACCAGGGGTTGTTCTTTCATAGGATCCCAACCATGAGTTCTCAGATGGCAGTGAGAGCTGAGATGGGGACTTGTCTGTGTTCTCTCTGCTTATTTCTTTTCTCTTTTTTTTCTAGGTTTTAAGCTGAGCTCTAACATATCCCATATTTTATTCATTTAGGAGGATTCTTTTACACCACAAGAAAAGTAGATTGTCTGCCTGGTCTGTAATCATGCTAAAAAGATTAAAAACAATAATAAATACAGGA
>NW_009920101.1:0-1402 GCF_000696875.1 Nestor notabilis | reverse complement strand
CTAAAATATTTTTTTCCACTAAACCCCACTTCTATTGAAACACCGCCATTTGAGCACCATTTATTGATCACATTTCCAAAACCGCAGTTGGATCATCCTTATCAACACTCTCTTCTTACAAAGACAGCATTTTTCAATGCCCTAAACAGCAGTAGGGTTAAGATCCACTTGCCCTAGGAGTTCAGTCAGTGTAAGAGCCCGGCAGAGCCTGGCACTGCCTCTGTTGGAGCTGCCTTTTGGCTCACACCCAGAGGAGGACAATGAGTGATGGAATGGCTCCGGCTCTCCAGTTTGCTCTCTCCTGGCTGGGCTTAGTGGCCCATGGCTCCCATGGCTGCTTGGCAGCAGACACCAGTTGTGCTTGCTGGACTTTGGGGCTGGTTCACACAAGCATGCAGACAGATCTCTACTTGCTAGGCATGGTTAATGTGTTCTTTGTCACTCTAAAGCCGTGGATTAAGTTATTTTGCCAAAAATCTGCTCTTAAGCACAGTACTCTCAACCCAGGCACTCTGGCCAGCTCAGCAGCTCCACCAAAATGCCACTGACTGGGACTGGAGTTAAGGGTGGCAGATTTTCATCTCCTTTTCCATGTCTCTTGTTGGCAGAGAGAGCTGAGGTTTGCCTCATGCAATGCAGCCCTGGAGCATCGCTATCACCTTCCTGGGAGGGCTGTCTCAGAACAAAAACTGGATGAAGAAACCCCGCTTTCTTACATTTGTAATAGCAAGAGAAAGGTCCCAAAGCATGTAATCTCCTTTTCTCCACTGCCCCTGGTACAGCAGCAGCAAGCCCAGACTTTCTCTCTGGCTTCTTCAGGCCTCTCCCACTCCTTTGTGGGTGTGTTCTTTATTTAAAAACAAAATAAAACAAAACAAAAACAGTTTACAAACCCCTCCCAAAGCTGAGATCCTGGGCTTGAGCCCCATCTTCAGCTCAGTGGTGCCCCTGGTGGTGTCCTGCTCCCTATGGAGACCGTAGAATCATAGGATGGTTTGGGTTGGAAGGGACCTTAAAGATCATAGAATCGTAGAATACTGACTTAGAAGGGACCTCAAGGATCATCCAGTCCAACCTTTCTAGGCAAAGATGACCAAGACCAAGTTCCAGCACCCTGTCCAGCCAAATCTTAACAGTGGCCGACATTGGGGAGTCCAGTACTTCCCCGGGGAGATTATTCCAGTGGCTGATTGTTCTCATTGTGACAATTTTTCATGTGTCCAGTCAGAATGTCCCCAGGAGTAACTTCTGCCCATTACCCCTTGTCTTCTCTATGTGACTCCCTATAAAAAGAGAGCCTCCATATTCTTTGTAGCCACCCTCCAAACAGTGAAACACAGTGATAAGGTCTCCCCTGAACTTTCTTTCCTTAAGGCTGAACAAACCCAGCTCTCTCAGCCTT